>NC_089598.1:29451068-29751068 GCF_019320115.1 Miscanthus floridulus | reverse complement strand
GGTCGCGTCGAGCCATGGATTTGGCGGCTAGGTTTTCGAGCTCTCGCAGGGATGCGCGCGGAGGAAGGGGAAACTCCTCGCGGCGAGTCGTGTGAGGGAAGAGAGGCGAGGCCGCGAGCGCGAGGGTGTAGAGCCGACCCGCCTCGCGGCTCCGGCACTCCGCGAGGAGGCTTTTATGTGTGCCATTAAAAAAATATGTAATTAGCGTATAAGCCATTAAAAAAAAATTGAACTTCTCTTCAAGTCATTCCATCAGTATTCCCTTCGTTTTTTACTATTTGGGAGTCCTCACAAGTGAGTCAGGTTAGTTAAAACGCCCATAATACCCCTCACATCTCTATCCTCTCTCTCTCAAACTCGATCTCTCTTCTCGTGCGTGCGGCCGGGGCGGAGCTCGCCCGCGTCCGCGCTTGTGGCGACCGGGGCTAGGCTGGGTGGCCGCGCGGAGCAGCGGCGCCGAGGCGGTCACCGCGGCCACTAGCTCGCGCACATTCGCCTGGATGAGGGGGCGCTGTGGTCGGAGTGGACCTGCCCCCACGCGGCTGCCCCCCGTACACAACGGCAACGCCGACGGCGGCGGCCACCTTGAGGATGGCCGCGGCCAGAGCGGCCACCATCAGCAACACCGCCGCGGGCGTGCTGGTGATCTTGGAGGTGTCCGTGCGGAGCCCGCTCATGGCGAAGAAGAGCGGCAGCAGCGTGCCCACCACGAAGTCTTCCACCCTCTCGACGATGGCGACGCCGACAGGCCATTGGGCACGGTGAGGCCAAAGACAAAGATGCGAGGAGCGGACCCGCCTCGGTCGCCAGCCACGCGGACCCGGCTCGCCGCATGCCGTGTTCCACTCATCGGTGAACGGCGCCGCACACCGACACGAGCCCCGACGGCGACGGCGAGGGCCGCAGCGTGCAGGGAGGCGGCCTCGTCCCCAATGGCGTCGGCGAGAGCCAGGAGGTGGCGCGCGTGGAGCTGTCGTAGCCGGTCCTCGCCGTGGATCTGCCGCAGCGCGCGTGGAGGTGAGGCGAGGAGGTGAGCTCCGGTCACCGCCAACGGCACGCGCGCGAGCTCTGGCCCGGCCACCGTGGATGGCGCGAGCGAGCTCAGCGTGTGGGAGGGCGGCGGCGCGGAGCCACGACGCGAGGAAGACAGCCAGCACCGAGATGGGGCCGAGGCCTAGAGGTGCTGGGGGCGCTGGGCTAGGCTACCGGGCGCGGTGCTGACGACGCGCAATCCGTGTTGTGGTGCACTGGAGCGTCTTGGTCGTCATGGGGAAAGAAGATAAGGAGGAAGAGAGAGAGAGAGAAAACTTAGGGGCAACATGGATAATTTAACTGACTGGTCTCATCTGTAAGGGCTATCAAACGGCGAAAAACAAATGGATCAAGGATAGAATGGCTTGTAAGGCAAAAAGTTTAGAACGGTAACATCTGTGTGCGGTCAACTTTTTTAATAACTTATATATAATTATAAATTTTTTTTAATGATACCGCGAAGCCGTGCGTAGGGCGCCCAAGGCCGTTGGATTCCGGTCGGGAGCGCAGAGATTCGCGACCAGAGTGGGCTGGTTTCGGGACATCAATCAAGCGGCCCGCCAGTGTTTTCTTGCGAAGATTGCTGATGTTTTGAACGCCTCAGCGAGACAGCTTTTCACCGTTATACGACGAAAGAGTGGCAACGGCTGGAAAGTGAAAGACACCGAATATGAATCATGTTACATTTCTCAAATGGGCAAATATTTGTTATAACTAATGTGTAGTAATGTTGCATTGCTGAATAAATTTATAGTGGTTTGGAGAACACTACTACATAACGTGGCGGGCATCTTTTTGCCCGCCACGGTTAATGCCTGTCGATTTACGTAGGCGGGTGTTTTTTATTTTCTGAGGCGGACACTTTTGCCCGTCACGGTAAATCGATTTATCGTGGCGGGCGTCTTAAGACGTCCGCCTCGAAAAATAGCCTATTTTCCGAGGCGGGCGTCTTAAGGTGCCCGCTACGGTAAATCGATTTACCGTGGCGGGCATCCTATATACATCAATTAAAAATAGCAACAACAGGGCGGATGGCCGAGGCGGACGGCGTGATGACCGTGTTTCTCCTTGTGACGCCGGGCGGAGCCACCAGGGCCTGGGCCGCGCAAGCGCGCTGGTCCACCCTAACCCGCAGGCCCACTTAGCGTTGGCTCGATCTGATCCGTTGATGCCAATCCGATGGCTGAGGACACTCCTGCCGGGAACAAAAATCCATCAGCCGCCGCTGACCCAAAAACCCTAGCTTCATTTTCTCTTGTTCCTCTTTCTCGCGTCGCGCAGCTGAGAGAGAAGAGCAGACGAGCAGGTATCGATGACGTCGGGACATGCGGAGCCGAGCTGAGGGGCGCCGCCGACGGGAGCGCGCATGGCAGGCTGACCCGCTCCGCCTCCGGTCCAGGCCGCTCGCCGAAGCTCGAGTGCAGCTGTGGCCGCGCAGCTCCGTCAAGCCGCCCTGCAGTGGCGCTCACGCATTTGGCGGTCGCGAGCGGTGAGCCCAGGCGCCTCGGCTGTCGCATGGGCCGCATCCCTGGTGGCCGCACGCCTCCACGGATCCATGCCTTGGCTTTGTCGCGTTGCTGCACAGCTAGGCGGCTGCCGAGCCCAGCCAGCGCCTAGCGGCGCTCCGCGCGGTCAGCAGTTGGCGCGGGATGACTGAGATGTGCCCCTTCCTCCTTGCAAGGTGGACGAATCGAAGTTTGCCGTGCAGGGTCTGGCCCTTCATCAAGCCAGGTGCGTGGATCGACGGCCTGTTAGCCGGATCAAAATCTCCTTGCGGCCACGATTCCCTTCTTTTCCGAGGCGGAGTTGCTTGCGGCTGGGTCGAAACGTCATGTGATGCGGAAGTTTGATGTATATTGGACTGTTATTTATGATCTCCTGCACTTGAGTTCTTGTTTTGGCGTGCCATTTTAGAGTTCTTTTTCATCTTGAATCCATTCTCTCCTTTTTTCTGCTTTATTGTATTGTAGTGATTTTTAATCGATTTGGATTCCGACTGTTGTTGCTATGATTTCTTCGTCTCCCTCACTGTGCCCTCTCCCCTTTCCCAGATCTAGAGCCGGCACGGACGTCGGAGCTACGGTGGCGGCGCACGCGGATGCGCGGCTGCTCGGCGCCCTACTCCTTTCCGGCCTCATCTTCGGCAGCGGCGCTGCAGAGGCGACTGCAGCTGGATCCAGGGACGACGATGGCAGCGCTAGGGTTTCGGTTTGGGATTGGGCTCGCCGGTGGGCTCAGTCAATGGGCTCGCCGGTGGGCTTTGGGTTTTTTTTGTTTTTTCCAAACGATTAACCGCGGCGGGCGGTGTAACGTGCCCGCCGTGGTAAAAGTATATTTACCGCGGCGGACACGTTACATCGCCCGCTGCGGTAAATCGGTTAACCGCGGCAGGCAAGGTCGCCCGCCGCGGTTAAGCCACGATTTACCGTGGCCTCTAGGCCACGGCGGACGGCTTTGCCTGCCACGGAAAACCGAAAACGCCCGCGTCCAGTAAAGTTTTTGTAGTAGTGGAACCAAGTAATGTTGCATGGAATGGTCTAGCATGGACTCATCCGGTAATTTCTCGTGGAACCACATGGTCCGTCTCTTTAGGCATATCCAAGTGCTACATAGAATGGCTTTGTGATGGATGATTCGATGACATGACACAAACCAAACGCCTGGGCTATGCTTCGGTACCAAGATCGGATGACTCTGCATAGCCTCGTGACACGTACCAAACAGGCTGCGTGTTTAGATCATGACAATTGACCGCACGAAACGAGCTTATTGGCCCCGTTCGACTTGCTGAAACTTGGCTGAAAGTAGCTGAAAAATACTGTTCTGGCTGAAATGTTGTGAGAGAAAAATAATGTTTCCGCTGAAAAAAGAAGCCAAACAAGCCAAATATAAGATAAGCCGAACGGAGCCATTGTTAGTTGTGCAGTCTATCTATTGGCAAGCATTAAATATCTATACAAATGTCTTAAATAGAGAAAAAAACTACTTTTTATCAGTTGGTTTCATTAAGATTGTGCAATAATGATGCGCTTCTCTTTTGTAGAAAAGTGACTATGATGGCCCTGCCCTTATAATCCGTACTTTTCAGCTTATTTTTTTTAGCTAAAACAGTGTTTTCTCTCACAACAAATCAGCCGAAACAGTGTTTCTGCTTGTTTTTTCAGCGAAGCGAACGGGGCCGATAAAGTTTGTAATCTAACAAAGCGGTAGTCAAACACTCACCCCTATGAACATACGCACGCACCCTATCCCTATGAGCACCTCCGAACAATTGAGTTGGACCGGCAAATCTCGAGATTGACAAAGTCATCCCAGACGCCTCGCACTGTCAAGAGGCACATCGTCTACCACTGAAAGAATAGCGCTATTAAATCTTTGAATAAATCTAGAAAAATACGAGCACTCGTGTCAAGTCGGGGACTTAAACCCGGACGCGTAGGTTTCACCACAAGAAACCCAACCAACTAAGCTACGCTCAATTCGTTGTCGCATTCACATCTTTTCCTACGACGATTTGCAATGTACCCAAAAATCATGGTTCATTAATTGTGCACATGTGTTTCGGTGATTGATGGACAAAAATATATGTGACTAACTTTGTTTCCCAAGGTTAATGGTAACTAGCTGTATCATTGAAGCCACTCAGTTTTCTTAGCCCCTTATGGTTGAATTTGGTGTATTGTGCAAAAGATATCTATATCTCTATCTATATCTATATCTATATATATCTTATAATCCTAAACCCCACTAGCTAGCTATGTATCTCAACATGCAAGTTGTTCACCTGAGCTTTGCACTATCACATGTAATTAAAATCCACTAGCACATGTAATTATGATGTCCACATCAGCTAGACACAAAAGCATTTTGTTATCCACATCAACATGCCACATGATCCGCTAGCGTCAATTTATAATAGTTTATTCATTCGTACAAATAATTATATATATAGTCTAATTTCATTCCAAGTTCATCTTCAATCCCTACAGTAACGCATGGGGTATGGTGCAAGGATATTAGTGAAAGGTAAAAACGCGGTAGTGTCTAAGTGCATACTTGTGATAAGAGCACCTGAATTTAGGGAATATTTGTTTGGGTTTCCTAGGAGCTTTTGGATCTTTCGAAAACCAAAAAACTTATGGAGGCTTTTGGCTTATGAGAGTTGTTTGTTTCCAAAAACTAGCGGTTTAAAAGTGGCCAAAAGCTTAAATAAATAGGGTCTTAGTGTTAGGGATTTTTTTGTATGGTTGTACTATTAAGGGGATCGAGATTAGTAGCTTAATAAAAAATGGAGTCAAGAGCATTTTTGGATAACAAGTTGGATATATGATGTATACATTTCTTTCAAGCCATACTCCTATCACTGAATATCTCTACCTTCGCATATCCGTAGTATAAACGCCGGGACCGACAAGAAATGTGATCCTCTAGAAATTTTTGTGTTTTGCTCTTGATACCGGAGTTGCATCTGAGTCCATAGAAGGCCTCATTACTCAAATCGCTCATCATTATTTTTGTTGAAAGATGCTGTCGGCCCACCATGTGCTGATATGCACTCCTTTTATTGTAATTTATAAGACGTTTTGACTTTTCTAGATACGTAGCTTTTGTATGCACTTGTATATACACTATGCCTAAATACATAGTAAAAAAGTTATCTAGAAAAGCCAAAACGTATCTATATCACTTATGAAGCTAATCCCCATTAAAAGTCTATCTCAACATGCAAAACCATCCACATCATCCCCGACTAATAGCCATGTCATCCCACAAACTTCCAACCTCTTAATTGCAAGCTATCTACATATATCATCTTTACTCAATTTCATATATCTCTTGTAAAGCCAATCCCCATTAGGGGCCTGTTTGGAACGCGGGATTTTTTTTCCTCGTTCCTGCGTTTTTCTTGTGAAATTGAACTGATTCCTGTGAAGTTCCTGTGTGATTCCTGTGAAATTCCTGCGTTCCAAATAGGCCCTAGAAGTCTATCTCCAAATGCAAACCATCCACATCATCCCCCCACTAACTATCTAATCATCTCTCACTAATAGCCATATCATCCCATAAACTGCAAACCTCTTAATTGCAAGCTATCCACATATATCATCTTTACTCAATTTCATTTCAAATTCTACATATGTGGATGCCATCCATGCCATATTGCCATATGACTTGCCAAACAAGTAAAACAAAGGTTTTATAGGCTTCATTTGTAATAACTAGTATATTGCTCGTACTAATACTACGGCGACAATCCATATTGACATCTTAAAAGAAAACAACATATCATGTAAATAACAATTGTCTGCCCGTGCTAACTCTACGGTGACACTTCATCCATGCGCATCAATCAAAACAATCAAAAGACAATATATGTTTCCTAGTCAAGAACAAAATAAAATGTATACCTTCTCTTGCATATATTTGCCCGTGCTAACGCTACGGGCCACATTAAGTCCAAAATTATTTCTATCAAATTTGAGGTGCAGTTTTTTTAAAAACCTGTATCTGAAAACTGGCAAGCATGCTGCTCCATGAAAAGAATGGGCACATATCCATGAAAATTTTACAGGTCCTGAAAGTTAACCTGCCTTGATAAGTTCATCTCTTCTCTCCGGATGAACACCAGCAACACCAAAAATCATCTTCTCTGCCGATATATCCATCTGAATATTCACCTAGTAGCCAGCAAAGGCCATGTCGCGTTACCATGCACCATATTTTACCAGTTTCAAAAAAAAAAAACAGCAAACGTTTATGCTCCTGAGATACCCCATCTACACCTAACGTAACCTTCCAAGAAAGAAATGAAAAAAAAAAATCTATCCTGGAGAATCCAAATGATCGAACCACCGTGAAAAAAGGAAAACCAAAAGAAATTAGCACAGATAAGAACTCACAGCTGTTTGTCGGCCACAATGAAGTCAGCAATCATTCTTCTGCTAGATTTACTAAAAACAATGTGGTCTCAAAAGGCTCAAATCTTTACCATGTCTCCTAAATTGGGCAGCTCACCCTCCCATTTTGGAATAGCATTTGCCTTCTCATCATACTCTCTCCGTCTTAAAAATAGAGTCGCTATGGGAATCATGCTGCTCAAACTTTCTCGACTTTGACTAGATTTGTAGAAAATACGTGCAATATTTATATCTCCAAATAAGTTTATTATGAAAGTATATTCAACGATCTACCTAATAATACTAAATATGTACCATAAATATTAATATTTTATTAAATATATTTAGGGCATGTTTGTTTCCGCTCATAAGCGCGTTGGCGACCGAGATGAGCGGAAAACGCGAGATAATCCCGCCCAACGGTCTGCGGCGCTCGCGCGTTTCGCAGCAGAAAATGAACGCGGCTCGGCGATTCCCAAAACGCGGCCTCGGAGCCGCATTCGCTCAAACGCGAACGCGCGATACGGCATCGCGGAAACAAATAGGACCTTAGTCAAAGTTAAAAGTTGCTGACTTTTAAAAAAGCAAGAATGACTCTCTCTCTCTCTCTCTCTTTTTTGACAAAGGGAGTATGCTACATTTGTGCCGGTGCCAAATATTACACCGGCGACAACATCTTTGTCGTAGTACCTTCCCCAGCTAGAGTCCCAACAACATCATTAATCTGTGTCATCACAAGATCTGCTGGAACCACAAGTTGCTTATTGAAGACTGACAAAGTATAAAATATTTGTGCACACTCACCAATGCAGCTACATGCATGTCCAGACCTTGCTCTCCATAGCTGTTTCTTGCAGTTCAGCCACCACATACCTGATTTCGTAGAAACATCCGGATTGTTCGCTGGTTCTGGGCTGGTTTAGGCTGGCTGGTGCTGGTTTGTTATGAGAGAAAAATACTGTTGGCTGGCTGGTTTGGGCTGGCTGAAACCAACAAACGAACAGGGTGATCAACTTAGCGGAAGGTTTTCATCAATAAAAAAACATTCCGTGCATACAATTGATCCAATAAAACATAGTTACTAAAACATACTCGTAGTCACTAAAACATAGTTACTAAAAATAGCTTCAGGACAACCGAACGTGAAATCATCCTCTGATCAAACAAACAAAGCAAGAAAGACAAGTTCAAAAGCACAAACCCTGTGGCACTACGTGAAAAACGGTTTGTAGCCACAAGACAGATTTTTTGTAGGGACGGCTGGTGATGGAGCCGCCCCTATAATGGCGTGCTCGAGAGCCCAGAGATCAATCGCCTCTATAAATGGAACAACATGGGGCGGCTGGTGATACGAGCCGCCCCTACAAATGGGACTGATTTGTAGGGGCGGCTCACTCACCAGCCGCCACCGGTGTTGCTATTTGTAGCCGCCCCTACAAATATATGCGTATAAATACCTTCGATTTGTAGGGGCAGCTCAATCATCAGTCACCCCTACAAGTGACCCATATATAAAGCAAACTGCAGCACATTTTTCCTTCTCGGGTCACTCACTCTAACCCGTGAAAGAAAGGTAGAGATGCCTTAGGCATCTTCCAAAAATTGCTCTACTAAGGGGGAAAGTTTTGGTCTCAAATCCTTTGGTGGAGAGGTTGTAGAAGGTAAGAAAATATTATTCTAAATTTTTTTTGAAGTTTTAATGGTTGGTTAGTGAGTAATTAGAGTTTTGCTTTTCTCTCTTCTATGGTGCTTGAGCTACTTATGAAGCAAATTAGACCCAAGTTTTGAATGTACTTGGGTAAATTTGGTAGGGGAACAAGATCATACCCTTATTTGGTCCATGTTTCTTGATTTCAATGAACAATTAGTTAGTTTTATGGATGTTTCATGTGCACGTAGATCTAGATCTAGGATTTGGTTTTTTTATTAATTTTGTTTTTGTAAATTTATGTTTGATGAAATTGGACTAGGGTTTGCATGAAAGATATTGGGTAAAATATAATTGTTGCTAATTGTTGTCTTTGAATTTGTTTATTGTAATCAACAAATATGTATTTTAATTATTTATGGATAAATGGGCCATTAATTATTTTTCCTCTACCATGGTGTGTTTGTATGCTTCATGTAATTATATTTGATTTATATTCATATATATCTGAAGTATATACAATGTTTGTTTTGTTGTTGTTGTAAAAGATGGAGTACATGAACTCTTGGATGTATGTTTCGTTAAGGTTCAAGGCAGGTTTTCGTAAAGAGGTAGATAAATTTATTGAAGCCGCAAAGAAGCATGCAACGACGTTGACAGAGAATAAGGATACGATTATTTGTCCCTGTAAAGATTGCAAGAACCGTATGGCATGGACAGATGTGACTATCATCAGATCACATTTGATTATGCGAGGATTTGTTGAGGACTACACAGTGTGAATTCATCATGGTGAAACGGTTATTGTTAACGACAAGGATGAGGAGGAATACGACGACCTAGAATCCCTATCCTAATATTAAGCAGAGCTTAATGCACAAATAGATTCCGAGTTTGGTAATGAACAAGATGGTGATGCTGGTGGTTGGGATGGTAACGACGAAGATGGTGCCAATAATGATGGTGGAGCACGTGTTGGGGATGAAGATGATTTGGAGGATATGATTCGAGCCCTTGGACCAGAGATTTTACTAAAGAGCCCGAAAGATCTAGAAAATTTAGAAAGGGTGACAAAAGCATCGAAGGAGACTGTGTATGGTGTTGAAAAGGGCTGCCGACACATTGGACATTGCTACGTTTTGTGCTTGAGCTACTCATCCTGAAGGCTAAGTATGGCTGGTCAGACTGTAGTTTCAATGATCTATTGCGTCTCCTGTCATGGGTGCTGCCACAACCAAACTCAGTTTCTACCAACACATACCAAGCGAAGAAGGTCATAAGTCCATTGACAATGGGGGTTGAAAAATTCATGCATGCCCCAACCACTGTATATTTTTTCGTGGTGAAATGTTTAAATCACTAGATAAATGTCCCCGATGTGGGACCAGCCGGTACAAGAACAATGACCTTTACGGTGGGGACAAAGCCTCCACGGAGAAAAAGAGGAATAAGAAGGGTACAAAAAAGGTGGTACAAGAATCTCAGCCCCCAGAGGATACTCCATTAGGCAACGATACAAAGCAGAGAAGAATTCCTACCTTGGTAATATGGTACCTGCCAGTGACCGACCGCTTGAGACGTATCTTCCTAAACCCTAAAAAAGCCGCACTCATGATATGGTGGGATGATGAGCGCAAGGTGGATGATAATAAGATTGCACCCCCGGCTGATTGTAGGTAGTGGCAAAGGTTCAATGAGAAGCACAAAGAATTTAGCGATGACCTAAGGAATGTACGGTTTGGCTTGAGCACCAATGGAATGAATCCCTTCAATGAGAGGACGAGCGACCACAACACTTGGCCAGTGATCTTGACCATGTACAACATCCCAACGTGGTTGTGTCAGAAGAGAAAGTACCTTCTCCTCACTATTCTTATTTTTGGCCCTAAACAACCAGGCATTGATATATATGTGTTCGTCGAGCCTTTGATGCAAGAAATGAAGAGGCTATGGAGGCATGGGGAGCTGATGTACGATGTGGTCTAAAAGGAGGGCTTTATATGTAGAGCAATAATATTTGTTACTACCAATGATTACCTTGTGCTGTTTGCTGTGTCTGGACAGATCAAAGGGAAGAAAGGATGCTTGGTTTGCTTGAATGGTACTATATGGGTGTACCTAGATGCATCCAAAAAGATAGTTTACCTAAGGAACTGACGCTTCTTAAAGACAAGTCAAAAGTACCGCAGCAAATTATTCTTTAGATTTTATGACAATACCCCAGAGATTGAACCCCCTCCGGAGAGACGTCATAATGGAGAATACGTGTACAGAATGGTGAAAAACATACGCGTCGTCTATGAAAAGAAGAATCCAGATGGGACGAATAGAGATAGAAGCACACCCCCTGTCGAAGGCGTATCTTTTAAGAAACAATCGATCTTCTTTCAGTATCTGTCTTATTGGCCAGACTTGGAGGTCCCCCATGCCATTGATGCTATGCACGTGCAGAAGAATGTCTTTGAGAGTCTCATTGCTACCTTGATGGACACAGGCAAGTCAAAGGATGGTCTAAAATCACGGAAAGACATGGTGCAGCTAAATGTGATGCAACAGCTTCACCCGGTACCTGAGGCTAATGAAAAATACACTCTACCCGCAGCGTGCTTCAACCTAACACAAGACGAGAAGAAAGCTATATGCACTTTTCTGAGGGGGGTCAAAGTCCCAACTAGATTTTCAGCGAATGTGAAGAAGCTAGTGCCGATGAAGGACTTGTCAATAACACACTCCAAGGCTCACGATTGTCATGTGATGCTGACAGTGTTTCTACCTATTGTAATTAGGGCTATAAAGCTAGAGTTTTTGAAAATGACCATCACCCGCATGTGCTACTTCTTTTTGAAGATCTCACAGAAGATGATTGGCAAGCAAGAGCTGAGTGACCTACATGAATTTGTGATGGAGATACAAAACTAACTAGAGATGTGTTTATCTCCTATTTTTTTGATATAATACCACATCTCATGATTCACATGGTTCATCAGATACAGGCGTTGGGCCTTGCTACTTGCATGAAATATGGTCCTATGAGTGGTTCATGTCGGTTCTAAGTCGATACGTGTATAATCGAGCATACCTAGAGGGCTCTATAATAGAGGGTTATAATACTGAAGAAGTCGTCAAATGCTGTCAACAGTACCTAAAAGTACAGAAAGGGATTGGTAAACTCGATTCTCGTCACAAGGGTAGGCTGGCTGGGAAGGGCACAAGTGGTAGAAAAGTGTTCATCAACCATGATTACAAAAAGGTGAGTTGGGCGCATTACACTGTCCTGCAGAGTACACAACTGATGCAACCGTATATTGATGAATACTTGGCTATCATTATGGCGGAGAGAAATGGTCGTTTGGATGATTGGGTCATGAAATAGCACAAGCAACGACTAACTACATGGTTGAAGGACCAAAACATACCGCCTAAAAAAACCATAGACTCTATTACCATTAGTAGGTTGGTGGAGGGGCTATCGAGATAAGCGACATCTTAGAATGCTTATGACATCAATGGGTATACGTACTATACCCACGCAAAGGATAGTAAATATGTGAACCAAAACAGCGGCGTTCGAATAGCTCTCAATGGATTAGGGCGAAAGATCTAATACTTTGGCATCATTGAAGAGATATGGAAACTTGATTATGGAAGGGATAGAACGGTGGCTCTGTTTCGATGTCGTTGGATCAAACAACACCAACTGAACGAGATTGGATTGAGAGTCCTAGACCTCGAGAATCTAGGCTACTAAGATGACCCTTGGGTGCTCGCTTCACGTGTTGCATAAGTTTTCTATATGCCTGACCCATAAAGTAACCTCCCCCCGAAGAAGAAGACAAAGCACGTGGTTGTCTCCGGAAAACAACACATTATCGAAGTTGATGGCGTGGACGATGTTGAAGCTTACAATAACTACGATAAGATGCCGCTATTCACAGACTTTTCTAAGAAGATCAGTGTTGTGGAAAAGATTCTGCCCAAAGACATATTGCCATGGGAGCGAAAAGGTGTCAAAGGAAAAGTCGTTACAGCGGGCTAGCTAGTTTTTGAACGTGGAGTGTTTGTGTAAGTGTGTGTTTGTAAGACTTCATTTATGCATGCGTGTGAGACTATATATTTATGTATGTGTATAAGACTATATATTTATGTGTGTGAGAGAGACTACATTTATGCATGTGTGTGAGACTACTCTTTGCAGCATTCAGATGAATCTATTTCAACATCCACTCTATTACTACTAAAATTTTATGAAATCACTTAACACTTTATAAAATGAAGAAATGGCTAAAATAAAAATAGGAGATCTTGACGAGTTATACAACTTTTATATTCATCACCTTTACCGTTGAAATCATTTAGTGGTTGAAAATCAGGTTTGAAGCTGTCATTTTCTGAAATTCAAAATTTGAACTGTTGAAATTTTATCAAATAAAAAGATGACCAAAATAAAAGTTGTAGATAGTGATGTGTTCAATAACTTTTATATTTATCACCTTTATAGCTAAAATCATTTAGTGGTTGAAAATCAGGTTTGGAGTTGTTATTTTCTGAAATTCAAAATTTCAACTGTTCAAATTTTGTCAAATAAAAAGATGACCAAAATAAAAAGTTGTAGATAGTGATGTGCTCAACAACTTTTATATTCATCACCTTTACAGCTGAAATCATTTAGTGGTTGAAAATTAGGTTCAAAGTTGTCATTTTGTGAAATTGAAAGTTTGAGTTATTCAAAATTAGTGACAAAGATAGATGACTAGACTAAAATGATAGAGTATGATTTTAGAAAATTTTAGGAAAAAACCCATCATATTTGGAGTCAGTATGAGGGAGAAAAACTAGTCACAAGTTTCTATCACAGATTAAAAAGAGAAATCACACTTGTTCATCATTGATTATCATGAACAGTTGTGGTTTTTCTTTTTAATCTCTGTATAAAATTTATAACTAGTCTTTCTCCCTCATACTAACTCCAAATGTGATGGCTTTTTTTTTTCTAAAATTTTCTAAAATCATGCCCTATTAAGTTACTGTGTTGATTTGACCATTCTTTTTGTTTGACAAAGTTTGAACAACTTAAAATTTTAAATTTAAAAAAAATGACAAGTTGTAACAAGATTTTAAAACACCAAATGATTTCAACTGAAAAATGATGAATACCAAAGTTGTATAACTCATCAAAATATAAAACTTTTATTTTGATCATTTCTTCATCTGATAAAATGGTAGTAAACATTGTTCACAAATCAACATGTCTCTCATATAGTTTATGAAACTATGAGTGATATGTGGATTTTTGAACAATATTTACTAATACTTTGTCACATGAAGAAGTGCCAAAATAAAAGTTGTATATAGTGATGAGTTCAACAACTTTTATGTCACGACTTTTGTAGTTGAAATCATTTAAGGTTTTAAAATCTTATTTGAAGTTGACATTTATTAAAATTCAAAACTTGAACGATCCAAATTTGATTAAATGATAAGATGACCAAAATAAAAGTTGTAGATAGTGATGTGTTCAACAACTTTTATGTTCATGACTTTCTTATTTGAAATAATTTAAGGTTTCAAAATCTTATTTGAAGTTGATATTTATTGAAATTCAAAATTTGTATTGTTCAAATTTAGTCAAATGAAAAGATGATCAAAATATAAGTTGTACATCTTGACGAGTTCTATAACTTTGATGTTTACAAAATTTTTATTTAAGGTCATTTAGTGGAGATGAAATTGTTTTAGTTGTTTTAATTTTTAAATTTTCATTTTTTAAAATATTTTTTTGTGAAGAACAAAATATATAATTATATTTATATATATATATATATATATCATAAAATTGTTTATATATATTTTTATTTATACATATATAGAATAATTTAAAAAGTATTATATAAATTTACATTGTGTTCTTTATATATAAATTACAAAATTATTAATTAAAATAAATTGAAAAATATTGGACGGCTTACTCAGAAACCGCCCCTACAAATCGATTTATAGGGGTGGCTTACTTAGGAACCGCTCCTACAAATGAGCTTCGGTATATAAGCTCGGGAGGCCGAAATTATTCTAAGTCCTGGGCGCTTTCTTCTCCACGACGTCGTCAGGCTGAAGTTTTTCTCCGTCGCTGCCGCCTCTGTGCCCTACCTCCGCCGCCTCCGTGCCCTACCACCGCCGCGCCCTATCTCCTCTGTGCCCTACCTCCACCGTCTCCATGCCCTACCTCCGCCGCGCCCTACCTCCTCCGTGCCCTACCTCCGTCGCGCCCTACCTCTGCCCTACCTCCTCCGTGCCCTAACTCTGCCGCGCCCTACCTCTGCTCCCTCCATGCCCTACCTCTATCGTGCCTACCTCCTCTGTGCCCTACCTCTGCCGCGCCCTACCTCCTCCGCGCCCTACCTCTATCGCGTCCTACCTCCGTGCCGCCTCCGTGCCCTGCCTCCGCCATGCCCTACCTCCTCCCTGCAGGGCGCCGGCGCCAACGCCGCGGTGAGGGCCATGTTTGCGGATGGGTCCCTATTCAACCCGTTCCTGTTCGGCAAGTTCTTCGACCCGTGTTCGTGGACGGGTCCCTGTTCAGCCCGTTCCCGTTCCAGCGTCGCCGCGCGGGGTTCTTCCACTGACCTGGAGAGCCGCCGCCGTCCGTCTCCGTCCTCGACCTCCCTCGCTAAGGCCTCTGTCTCCTCTAGGTACGCCAACCCCTTCTCCATTCCTGTTCCTGTTCCTGTGGACTCGACACAAAGGATCGAATGCATGTCGATCTCTATATGGTCTAGAATATCATCGCATTAATTTGTGATCTACAATCATAACAATTGATGGGCCCTAAACATACAATATGATCACGGAAACAAATCAAATTGCTTGAATGATATTTAGAAAAAAAAATTGTCTCCCAGTAGCAGTGCCATTTGCAATAGGGACTTGGTGGCCTATATAACTAGTTTAGTTGCAGAATAATAGGATCGTTGGCTAGTGGTCCACCGGCTTTCAATGCTGCTATCGATCGCATAGGTTCAGCGGCATATTGCTTTTTTTTGCTACAGCACCTGGAGGTTGGTTTATGGTTGTGTCTACCGGTCTAGGAAACTTTTATGAGTCAAAATTATGTGGATGTAAGTTTTAGTCATTGATTATTTGCATGACCTGATAACAGTTGGGCTGTTGGTGTTTTAAGTGGTGGATACAGCTCCAAACCCGATGTAATCAAATACCGTTTCATCGGTGTCTCCTGCAATCCTGTCCCCTTTGCGGTTTCCCATACCATTTCGGCAACCAAACAGCTCGCGATGATTTGTCTAGAGACGACCTAACTATCTTATGTTTTATTTTAATTAGTAAATAAAGCTCAAAATAAAAGGTTTTTTTAGGTAACTGTAATCACCATTGAGAGATGCAAGTTGATCCTCAGCCCTTGCAACAACTTAGTATTTACTAACAACTTATCTAAATGAGAGCATAGTTGGGTACATTCCTGAATTCTCTAGACTGGTTTTCTTGATAGCTGAACGTAGCGTTTTTTTTGGTCCCATGCTTGTTACTTGTCAGACATTCAGACCTGCACCTCTTACAGCATTATAATTATTAGCAACCAAGATAAGTGATGATCTGATAAAGATTTTGAGTGGATGTTCTGATCGTGTTTCAGCCTGGCGTCAATTTAGTTGTTCTGCTTGCTTGTATCTTTAAACATCGGGTGAAATCACTACCAATATGAACTACCATTGTCCAGCTGTTTACATAGGTTGTTGGTTTATCTTTTTAGTCAGTGGGCACTAAAGTGAAGGGCAGTGTGTGGTGCAGTGAGTGAGACCAGATCTAACCTTTTAATATCTGGTGAAACCTGCAAATAAAACAATCCTTCCTTTGTAAACCTAACGTAAAATACTAATCTGGCAGCCATTTTTGTTCACTACTTTTATGTTGTTGAAAACAAGTGTATGGACAATAAGCATGTCTGTGCCCCTGCTATTTTACAAATGATTGCACCATTTGGTTTCTGAAGTTCAACTTGGCGCCTAACAATGAGTATAGCTCATGTCTTGACAATAGCTATAATATTCAGAGCAATAAGATTTACTTGACCCTGTCTGCATGAGGCTTTGCTAGTTCTAAACTTCTATTTTTCTAATATCTTTGGTTCATGACCTATAGAAGTACTAACATTATTTCCGAACCTGATATTGTCCGTTGAACTCTGTTCAGTCCGATGTAGGTATCAAACTTGTTCTATATATTTCAAGTGTTATTACTTGTCTGTGTGATTGTGTCGCATGGATGACGAGACTAAGGCATGTTGTGTGCCGCTTGACAACATGGCTGAGTTTTGAGTCGTTATAGTTTCTATACTAGTGAATAATGATGTTTTTACGGAGGCTATCTATATATCCTATGTCTATCTTAGGGAAGCCGATCAATAACTGGATGTTTCCTTATTGTATTTATTTTATCCCCATCCACATTCAGTTGTTGTAATATATTTATTTATATAATTCCAAAAAAATAAAAAACAACCAAGAAAAAGGGTGTTCATGAAGTCGTTGTGACTTGTGGGGGGTGGTTTTAGTTGCAACAGGGTATTTGTGTGTATCTGTGTCCCCATCCACACTATTTCAACTTTCTCATCTTTTTGTAACAGCAAACTGAAATTGATGATGTGTATTTGTGTGTTTTCTACATTAGTGCTTACTGCAATAAGGTTGTCACCTCTCGGATAAAAAAAACATGTTTGTTTTTTCACCTTTTCCCTTCTGAGTCAAAACTATTTCTGAGCCATTGACATTGTGGTGAACTAACTGTGGACAGTCCACCCTTCAATTTATGCCTTGGCACTGTAACGGTGGAAAACACTTCAATTAAATGTTTTGGAAGCATCTGCTTTCTTCAATGGTGGTTTCTATGTTCTATAAGTTCTAACTGCATGAGACAATATCTGGCTAACACAACATGGTCAACCTCCACTACTGTTCCCCTATTTTCGTTTTAACATATACCAACTATTATATTGACATAGTCGGATGGTATATTCTGATTGTCCGATCTGTCTATTAGGTTCAAAAGATATTAAGCATATGATGTTCATGTGTGATCGAGCAAAGTCAGTATGGCAGCTGTTGCTTTTTTTGGGAAGCAGCAGCTGCTTTTTTTTTTTTGCTAAATCTCCCCTCCTCTATTTTTGTCACCTTTCCTATCCTCTATGTTTGGAAAGCAACAATAGCTTTTTTACACCTTTTCCTCTCTATGTTTGTTAAGCAATTATTGTTTTTTTTTTGCCAAATCTCCCCTCTCCTCTCCTCTCCTTTGTTTTGCCGATGATGAAATTGTCTAAGTCCATACATTATAAGGAATATGAGCTGATGATCAAGAACTTGTGAGGAACTTGGCATCATTAACAGCCGCCCCTACATTACCTTCTCCTCTCTTCTGTGTTATGATGCCTTGATACTCCAAGTTCATGATCAAATGATGATTGACATGTTTTTGAGGCCTCTACTGTTGCTACTACTCATTTTTTGATATATTGTTGTTTTATAGGACTACTTTGGTTTATAAATCTTTTTGATTTATTATACCTTCTCGCGTACCTAAAGCACACTTTTTTGCATCTATTAGAACAAAGCGTAAAATAATGTCGCGGACACCAGACAGTGCAGCCCGATGCCCCGAGCATGATGAGCAGCCGACCTATGAGGAGCAAGCACTAGAGGATCAGCTTACTCAGGAACAGTTCAATAACGAGTTAGAAAAGGATCTAGAAGTGATGCTTACTCAGGAGCAGTGTGACGAGGAGGAATGGGGAGCAGAAGGAAGAACAGGAGAGGCTGCTGAAGGCAAAGAAGAAGAGGATGATGATGATGGCTCAGAAGAGGGATATGTAAGTTCCGAGGATCTTTTCCCACGTAAAGCCATAAGGAGGCCAACAGAGGAAGATTTGGACAAGGATTTTGATCCGAACGAGGAGGTAGGGATAAAGCCTTAGCTTGTAAATTTTACTAAAGCTTTGGCTGTGTTACCTCTGTTAACACTTTGATCTATCGTATATACAGGTCCCTCCTGAAACTCGGAAAAGACGGCGTCGACGTCTGCGATATCTCGCTGGACAAGACGGAGTAGAGGAAAGAAGAGCAGAGGCAACAGCCACATAGATGGACATTGAGGCCTCTGCTCCACAACCTCAAGACATAATCATGACTACCCAGCCTAAGAGGAAATGAGGGGATAGAAAAGCAAATCAATATCCAGATAAGACATGCTATGTGATAAATGGAGGTCGGGCCAGCACGGGAGATCCTTGAGCCGAAGGAATTAAGAGGATGATTTCATAATGCGATCGGGGCCCTAGTAAGAGATAAATTGAACCCAACAATCCCTAACTGAAAAGAGGTACCAGAGAATAAAAAGGATGAACTATAGAATAGGTAGCTGAAGCTCAATTTTAGATTTCCGGAGGGTAAGCACGAACTGGTAAAAAAATGCTTTCAGGATGATGAGAGAGTCATTCCGACGTTGAAGGTCGGAGCTCAACAAGAAGTATATCCAAAAGGGGTTAACTCCCTTCAACGAGTTTGGTAACATAACTCCTAGTCAATAGGAGGAGCTCGTGGCTTAGAAGACTTCACTGGAGGCATTGGAGCTCAGTGCCCGTAACACCGAGCTGGCGAAGAGGAACAAACACCATCATCATCTAGGCCCCGGTGGCTACTATACCAAGGAAGAGCAGTTTAGGAAGATGGACGAAGAGGCCACAACTGTTGGGAATATTGATGTGATGAATTTGAAGGTACGCTTAAGAAATTGGATATATGCGAGGAGTACAACAAAACTAAGGAAAGAGTCCCTTAAGGTTTCGGCATACATTGTCCTGGCTTTTAAAATTCTCTAACAGCACTCTACTATATGGCTACCATACAATTCCGAGTAAGTTCAACTCTATACTTAAAGCTTTGTTCGATATATTTTATTCGATGTAAAAGAGCTTATCTAGTTCTATGATTAAATTCATGCAGCAACCACTGGATTTGTATAGGCGTCGATGTCGGGAGAAGCATGGCATGTGTCTTTGATTCAATAGATAGGGACTCGGTGACATACAAATACTTCATATCGATTCTCAAGACGTATACATATCGACAATCCTCATTAGCTTATATGTTTCTATACATGTTTTTAACGTTCACTTTTGGATACTAACAAGTTGTATTTGCTAAAATAATCCGAACAGGGCATTTAGGTTCTATGTCACTAAACATCACGGAAGGCATGATCCAGTAAGGAAGGAAAAGCTGGCTATAAAAACACTATGTGCGGTAAGTGTAACTTACTTCTTCAGTACTCCATTACATGGCTGTCAAAAGTATTACTTAATATTTTCATATGCAAAACACACAGTGCCCCAAGCAGAAGCCTGGGAATGTACATTGTGGATATTATGTATGCTCTATGATAAGTAACACCGGTGCCTATATGAGACACCCCTTAAGGATAAGTTTGAACATCTTCACCCGTAGTATAAAAACTTCGTGCATGGTATGAAATACTAAACCGAAACTTATTCTCTTGTAGTGGAAAGAAGAGAAAGAAATGAAAAGAGACTCATACAAGGATGACCAACTCTTAGAGCTCGTCGGTGACCTTTGCAACTTTATATTGGACCAGATTGTACACGTCAAAGGTACCTACCATGACCAAGAGTCTGACTTAGGTAGAAATCCTCAGTACCAACACCTTCATGGGACTGAAAGACTAGCTCTAGGTCGTTGATAACAATGTGTATGGAATTTGACATTGGTTTTACCTTGTGAATTATGTCTAATTAATGATGGATTGTATATATTCTTGTGAATTAGACTTGTAATTGTAGTTTATATAATACTCAGGCTTGTAGTTTATATAATACTTTTGAGCGAACGCGGTTCAGAACGTTGGTCGCGGGGCGTTCGGTGGGACATTGAGCGAACGTGGTTCGGAACGTTGATCGCTCACTCGCAATGCGAACGCGGGAATACGCGAAAACAAACAGGGCGGTTCTGGTCGAATTTAAATTATAAATTTGAATTAACCGCCCCTACAAATAGGTATTATAGGGGTGGCTGATACCAGCCGCCCCTACAAATCGACTTGTAGAGGCGGCTGATAACACCAGCCGTCCCTACAAATCGATTCGTAGAAGCGGTCTGGAAACCGTCCATACAAATGCATGATTTGTAGAGACGATTTGATAGGAACGGCTAGCCAAACCGTCCCTATAAATAGTCTTGAGCCACCCCTACAAATAATATCTATAGTAGTGTGAGGAGCTTATCGACATAGGAGAGGAGCATCTAGACCCGGCCTGGTCCCGCAGTTCTGCGCCCACTGATGCAATTGTTAACACGTAAGATTAAACCGTAAAAAAGTAATTCGCACACTGATACAACTGGCATTATATTAACACACTAAAAATTGTTGTGTAAATTAAAGAGGTTCATAGCAATGATATTTTACTAACTCACATAAAATAAAGAGTTTAGAGTAGTACATCAGGACATTATACCATGGATGGATTGCCTGCATGGTGGCCACCCCACAGGCCACAATGCGAGCGATCAGAAACAGCAGGAAACCAACTGAATCAAATCGAATCAGAACTAACCGGATCGTGGACCTGCCGTTGGTGCTCGTCGTCCTCGGATGGTCATGGGGATATGGGCGCCGCCGGATCGTCTTCGTCGTCGTCGTCGTGCGAGGGAGCTGCTCAGGCTGGTCAGACGACGCCAAAAGCTAATGATCCAGTCTCTGTCTCTCAGCACCAGAAGTATTTCTATAGGTTCACCTGGAACTAAACAAACTGTCTCTTAACAAACCGAAGAACCAAGCAGCGCCCACATCTCCAAGAAGAACTTGACAAATCGATATATAATAATGAAACACTTGTATTCACGTGACTATTGAAAACAATCTTTAACAAGACGAATCTTGCACCATCGGCTCTGCCCTCTCACCTAGCCACGTGGCCTCGTATTCTCAGCCGTTGCATCCTATACAGAGTTCGATCGGGCGGCCCATCGAAGACCTGGACTCGACTCTTCGCGAGTCGTCTTCCCCAGCGCCTCCCGTCGCCGCCGCCCACGCCGGCACCCGCCCCGTCCCGCCCCGCCCCAACCCCATAACCAACAACGCTGGCTCATGAAGGACCACCGCTATGAACTGGCACGACGCGACTCGCGAGCGCGGCCAGTGGGCCAGGCAAGGGCGGCGCGGCAACCCACCGGCGTGTCAGCCCACTGCCTCCCTGCTCGCATCCACGGAGTGCGCCATCCTCTATGTCGCAGCTGCAGTAATTGCTGCCTCCCTGCCTGTAGCGGCAGCCGCGGAGGCGAGCGCCGCTCCTACCGTGATTAGCGTCCGTGGTGGCGAGCGCTGCCCCGCAGATGAAGGCCAAGGGCAGCGCATTGTAGGCACCGGTGAGGATGTCTTCCAGCTCGCTACTGCAGCCGCAGAGGCCAGCATATCCTCGTCTTCAGGCATCAGTGGGTGGCTGCGACCCGCCCTCCACCGCAGAATACTGGTAGGTGGTAGGGCCGCCAGCACCAGAGCCATCGGCCAGCGAGAAGAATAGAAGATGCAGCAGAGTCAGCACTTAGCGGAGACGGGCATGGCCACATGCCGCAGCCCACTGGCGAGGCGACAGCCGCGACACAGCAGGGATGCGTTCCGCCAATGGGCAGGCGCTGGCACGGCCAGCTGAAGGCGTGGTGAGCGGGCGCGAACACGCTCTGCTTGGACCACGGGCGCTGGAGCAGGGTGGACTTAGAAAACCGGCGACGGCACCTGGCGCTAGGCACGCCGCTTTACGTTCTGAGCCTGTGCGGAGAGCTCGATGGTTGGTCCATTCTCCTGCAACGGCCAGCTCTTGCTTAGAGCGTAAGCAGTGCCCGTCCTATGATTTCAAGGGCGTTCTGACAATTTCGTCGCAACGGTATCTCTTGACTATGTATAAAATTTTATAATATATAGACGCCTATTTTACTTGCAAAACAAAAACAAATTCAATAACATATTTTTAATTGGGTTAAGTCCAATTTACACCCTCCAACTTGTAGCAAAGTTCGGATTTCAACCTCGAACTTCAAAACCGGACAACTTTGGCCCTCCAACTCTCGAAAAAGTTCAACTTTCAACCTTGCGGGCGGTTTTGTGGATGAACAGTAACTTTTGATATTTTCGGGAGCGCCGAACTTTTATATTATTTTTTCGAGCATTTTAACGTCCTCAAATGAAAAAACTCAAAACTACAAAGTTGTAGATCTCATCGAGGTCTACAATTTACATATAAAAAAATATCTTCATCCGACATCGTATTGAAGGGTTTTCTATTTTTTGAAATTTGAGTCTCATCAGGCGATAAAATATGGTGCTGAAATTTTATATTATTTTTTCGAGCATCTTACTGTCCTCAAATGAAAAAACTCAAAACTACAAAGTTGTAGATCTCATCGAGGTCTACAATTTACATATAAAAATTATCTTCATCTGACATCGTATTGAAGGGTTTTCTATTTTTTAAAATTTGAGTCTCATCACGCGTGAAACAATTTTGTCGCGTGATGAGACTCAAATTTCAAAAAATAGAAAACCCTTCAATACGATGTCGGATGAAGATAATTTTTATATTTAAATTGTAGACCTCGATGAGATATACAACTTTGTAGTTTTGAGTTTTTTCATTTGAGGACAGTAAGATGCTCGAAAAAATAATATAAAATTTCAGCACCATATTTTATCGCGTGATGAGACTCAAATTTCAAAAAATAGAAAATCCTTCAATACGATGTCGGATGAAGATAATTTTTATATGTAAATTATAGACCTCGATGAGATCTACAACTTTGTAGTTTTGAGTTTTTTCATTTGAGGACGTTAAGATGCTCGAAAAAATAATATAAAATTTCGACACTCCCAAAAATATCAAAAGTTACTGTTTATCCGTAAAACTGGCCAGAAAGTTGAACTTTTTCGAGAGTTGGAGGGCCAAAGTTGTCCGGTTTTGAAGTTCGAGGTTGAAATCTGAACTTTGCTGCAAGTTGGAGGGTGTAAATTGAACTTAACCCTTTTTAATTTAACATATCTAATAATTATCGAGGAACAATGTAGATTAAGCAATATATTTGTAGATGTATGATAATTATCGAGGAACAATATAGATTAAAAAAACAATATATTCGTTTTCTTTTCTCACCCATAACAAATATTCTCACACCTAAATTAAAAGAAAAATATAATTATACGGGTACAAAGTACTAGAAGTATGAAATACTATACAAATAATTAATTTAGATTAAAAATAAAAAGAAAAAATACCTTGGGCCTAAACAACTAATCGGTGATCGCAATTCATAAGAAGCCAAGAATCAAGATGTCGTCGTCGTGGAGCTCTGCCTGGTCGCCGTCCTCGTGAGCCGTGTCCGTGTCTCCTGTAGTCTAGCTCTTCGAGGCGGCGCGGCTCGCCAGCTCCGCGTGTGTAAGGCGCACGTCACGAACTCATGATCAAAGTGTGTTGTGTGTAGCGTGATTCCTCGCCTCCTCTCTACCCGAGGGTTATGGAGAAATGAAACTAGGAAAGAAATATCGATGTTGTCTTTTTGGACCGCCTGACCAATTCTATGTCTCTTTCCTTATTAGTTTGCTAATGCGACTATAGGACCTGGGGGTTTGTATACCTAGGCTTAGGCCCCTCCTCCGCTTGGGCCATCGGCCGTCGCACCTCGTGCCCTACCCCTAGGGTCGGCGCACTGAGTGTAAGCAATGACAATATGCAAATAGCTAGCTAGACTAGAAAAATAAAAAAAATAAATATTGTAATGGAGAGTTATGTGAGCCGTGAAAGAGACGTTTTTGGGAGATCGTGCTAGACTAGTTATTTAGGAGTTGCTAGCTATTTGATCTCTTACTTTGATAGCCAATAGAATTCTTTCTAAACTAGCTATTTAGAAACAATTGGGGAAGCCCTCAGCGCATATCTTGATTAGCATATTAAGTTTAAGATTGCGCTTATACTGTAATAGCTATTTCTTCTCTGTTATGGTCTGCACACCTAGTATTTGACAAAATGTGTGTCCAAGATATTATGTGTTCTGTTATGGTAATACTCAAATTTTCAAAATGTTTTCTTCAGTACCTTCATATTTCTATAGTACTTACATCTTAAAGATATGATCGAGATGCAATATTTTTTTTAAAAAAAGGTTTCAGGTATGACGACGTGACTATGGAGATTATTTGAAATTAATTAGTTTTCATTTTTTTCAAATATCCTTTCTTTTTAATGATGTTAATTGTACTAGAACATCTCATGCTCCGGTATCACAACCTCGTATTATCAATATTATATGCCTCAGTCTATACAATATTGAACCCAATAATCATAATTTACCTATAAGTTTAATTTATACAGACATTTTTTTTCCATATCCCATAGGCCATAGTCACACTCCTGTCACTTTGTTCCATATGCGACAGCAAGTTATCAGTACAGCCACATCTCTTTCAGGTTTGATTTCTCCTTCCGCTCTGTTTCTATCATCCAATTTTCACACTATTACTAAGCTGTATTGGTTTCAGAGGAAAATGACGGACTTTTTCCATTGCAACATTAAATTTTTTATATCGGGCAAGCAGAGGATGGAGGGTGCCAGGCACCTAAACAGTCATAGGGAATGAAACCTTAGGGGATTACAACATTGTACAATATTACTAAGGCCATTTTACTAATGCTCCAGCAATCTGGCGCAAGTGAAGAATCAAAATTTAGCCAAAAGCCTACATGTTGCCTCATCATGTTTCAGTCCTAGGCGTACTTGCATCTGTTCAAAGGCACAAGGCATTCTCTGTTCATTTAAGAGATTCTAGAGCTGAATACATATCTTTCAATTCTCATGTTGGTGTTTACACTAAAAATTGGAAGAAGAATTACATGAACTCGAAAGCTCCCAAGATTTTGTCATCAAGGAATCGATTGCATGAAGGTCGGTATCAGCCGGTTCGAATGCAGCACTGGAATCAGCTTTCTTCATATAGCGCCAGCAGATAACGACAAAAGCTACGATCGGCGCCGGAAAAATCATGTTGGAATCTACAAAAAGGAAAATATTAGAGTCCAAGTTATCTTAAATTAGGAATGTTTTCTCTTAGGTCAAAAAATTATAATGAGTCGTGCTTAAGTAGGATTCATGCGTAGGTTCCGGGTATAAATATTAGACCTGGCTATTGTAAAGGACACAATCAATCAAATACAAGTTACTTACTTTTTTCGGCTCCGGCCACCCCTTAGGAATAGGAGTAGAGTAGATCTCGACGAGTTCTTCAGCGAGCAGGGCTGCATCGGTCCGGCCGACCTCCGGCTTGTCTGTAAGTACCGTCATGGCTCATACTTCGGTTCGTACGGCTGCATCGATCCGGTCGACCTCTACTAAGAGTCTGGTATAAGCTAGTTATCGACTCTTGTTTAGTTAAGTACGGCTGCATCGATCCGGTCGACCTCCACTGCTCGAACTAGATTAAGGTCAAGTTATCGGCTCTATCTAAGGGTGGCGTTCCTTCGGATAGATTCATTAATTTACCGATATTGCTTATTACTTCCATTATTTATTTAATTACAGCAATATCACTTCGCTCGATTGGGATTGATCTAGATTGGCCTTACATCCTGTTTAACCCATCGTTTGTTAATCTAAATTAATCTAATCTTCACCTTAAACGATGAGTTTTGTTTTATCGACTGTTTTATATCAATTTTGATCGTGCATAGTATGCGGTTAAGGCATGTTTTGTCTTGAATAGGTCTACTGACTAACGAAAACCGCTCCGTGGCCCGTTATCACAGCATATGTGATTCTGCCTCACACCCCACTATTAGCACCGTGGAGTGGGGATCGTTATTTGATAGATCTGTTCCTGATAGGGCGTGACCTTAACTGTGCGCTATGCCTGAATCGGCTATTTTAGCCGATATCAAGCGCTTTCACATACGCAGTTCACGTCATGAGACCATTGAAGTAAAGATAGGTTAAAAGATGTGTTAGCCCCATGATCTTATTATTGTATTATAGCCTGTATGATTCTGCCTCGTGCCCCACTGATATTAGTAGTAAGTTAGGGTCATCAAATCTATTGTTGTTTCTACGACCTGCATGATTCTGCTTCATGCCCCACTGGTCATGATGATAGATGAGATCTAATATGTTCATTAGATTTATCTTTATTCAATGGTTAAATGATGATGAGCTGCTTCTTTTACATAAAAAGGGATTCAGTTACCTACCGTCATTGGCTTAGCATAAACTGATTATTGTTAATATCCTATTGCCATTGACTAATATTTATCTGAATAACGATATTTATCCTGAGTGATAACCGATTTTTCTTCCACAACCACATGAGCTTTAACTGATTTATTCTTATGAGTATGCTGGAATTGACTGTTTAGTCGATTTCCTTCCACATTGGCTCTCAGAGCCGCACATTCGGGACTGTCTAACAACACCAGCATGTTCTACCTTAAATTACTGATTAGCTTTCTCTCCTTGTCAATTGTAGGGTCAAATTGACTGGCACGTCTTGGGAGGAGTGCGCAGGATCGACCACCCTTGCGTTGAAGCCAGACGGGTCTATAGCTCCAACGAGCAGACCCTTCCGGCTTGCTCGTGTGTCCTCGGCATGGGACGAAATTTCACGCCGACACATGTTCTGGCACGCCTGGTGGGACACCACAATCGTCATGACGGTTTACAACAACAATGACATCCTTATGGTACATTATGAAGACTTACCTAACGGAGATAAAAATGTCATCTGAAAGGATCAAGATGCCCAAGAGGGGGGGTGAATTGGGCTAATTCTAAAATTCTTTGCAACAATTAAATCCTATGGTTAGCCCAATTAACCCCTTGTGCCTAGAAAGTGTTTCTAATTGTTCTACCACACAAAAGACTTGCAACCTAAGTTCCAATCCTACTCTAGCATGGCAATTCTAAGAATGTAAAGACATGAATTGAAATGCTCAAAGTAAATGGTCAAAATAAATAGAGAAGGAGGAACGCGGCGATGTTTTGTCGAGGTATCGGAGAGTCGCCACTCCCCACTAGTCCTCGTTGGAGCACCCACACAAGGGTGTAGCTCCTCCTTGATCCACGCAAGGATCAAGTGCTCTCTACGGGTTGATTCTTCGACACTCCATCGCGGTGAATCACCCATAACCGCTCACAACTTGAGTTGGGTCACCCACAAGCTCCGCCGGGTGATGACCAAGCTCCCAATCACCACCAAGCCGTCTAGGTGATGGCGATCACCAAGAGTAATAAGCACGAACTCTCACTTGACCACGACAAGCCTAATGAGAAGGTGGATGCACACTTTGCTACTCTTAATCTTCACTAATGAGGACTCTCTTTGGGATTCTCAAATCTCAATCACCTCACTAGGACCTTGCTCTTCTTGGCACTCTCTAAGGTGTTTCTCAGCTGTTGGAATGGGCAAAAGTACCCCTACACACGAGCGGAGGTTGTACTTATAACACCGGCTGAAAAAATGAACCGTTATGTGCCTCTACGGGGTGACTGGACGCTCCGGTCATGTTGACCGGACACACCGGTCAGTACACCCCGAACTCCAGTGGTTAAGAGTTGACCGGACGCTGGCAGCGTCCGATCAACACTGACCAGACACGTCCGGTCATGTTTTCCCCTCACTAGAACCTTACTGATGTCGACCGGACGCTGGACCTCCAGAGTCCGGTCACTTGCTGAGCAGCGTCCGGTCAGTAGCCGGAACCTGATTAGTGTCCGATCAATATTGACCAGACACGTCCGATCAGGATTCTCCCTCTTTGGGACCTTACTGGAGTCGACCGGATGCTGGCCCTCAGCGTCCGGTGACATGACCTCGTAGTGTCCGATCACTTCCAGATGCTTTCACCTTGGTCAAATGAACTAACCGGACCCTGAGCCAGCGTCCGGTCACACCAGAGCCAGCATCTAGTCAGTATTTTACCCTCCATTCACTTTCAACTCTTGATCATATATGAATGAAGTTTGCTCCATTAGATCAAAGGGCTGTTATGGAGCTATCTAGTGCTAGTTTTAATAAGTGTGCTCCACACCTAACTCACTAGACTCACCTAGGTCAAGCTATCTGTTCATACCCCCCTTAATAGTACGGCCAAAGGAAAAATAAAGTCCTAAACTACTCTAAGTGTCTCTCCAACTCCAATTGACACTTAGAACTAGTCCATCCTTAATCTTGTCGTCCATCCTTTGAAAACTAAAACGATTTCCATCATAGGGGCATGACAACCTTGATTGCCCAATCGATCTCCATTACCGTGACCTAACTCAATTGTTTCTGCAAAACACACGATAGTTATAGTAATCATGTATTGTCATTAATCACCAAAACCCAACTAGGGGCCTAGATGCTTTCAATCTCCCTCTTTTTGGTGATTGATGACAATACTACCTCGAGTATGTTAAAGAGATGAGGTTTTTAACATGTGAAAGCTCTAGTTTGGTTTTGGTAAATTGATGAAACCCTAAGTGCTAACCTAGTTCATCAAGTGATCATGAGATAAGTAGCACACTTCAAGTAGAGAAGCAAATGAAGATCATAACATGACAATGGTGATATCATGGAGATGATCAAGGGCTTAAACTTGAAGAGAAGAAAGAGAAAAACAAAAAGCTCAAGGCAAAGGTATAACTTGTAGGAGCTATTTTGTTTTGGTGATCAAGACACTTAGAGAGTGTGATCACATTTAGGTTTGATAGCCGTACTATTAAGAGGGGTGAAACTCGTATCGGAATGCGGTTATCAAAGTGCCACTAGATGCTCTAACTCATTGCATATGCATTTAGGATCTAGTGGAGTGCTAACACCCTTGATAATATTTGTGAAAATATGCTAACACATGTGCACAAGGTGTTTGTAGGGTTGAGATGGGTTTGGGAGCAAGGGTGAAGAAGTTAGAGTTGAAATAGAGTTGATCGAAATGATGCTGGCAACGGTCTACTGACCGGACGCTGGGTCACTCAGCACCGGACGCTGAAAGGCTGTGTTCGGTCGAGCTGTCAGACGGCACAGTGGCTAGGGTTGAGCACTGGACGCTGGCTGCGTCCGGTCAAGGTGGACTGGACGCGTCCGGTCAAAAAAACATGCCTCGGGGAGCTTACTGGAAACGACCGGACGCTGGGGCTTCAGCGTCCGGTCAGTTTTATCGGACGTGTCCGGTCATGCTCGGGAGCTTACTGTAAATGACCGGATGCAGGGGCTTCAGCGTCCGGTCAGTTTGAAGGAGCAGCGTCCGGTCGAGGCTGATGACCGTTGAGTCTGGACACGTGGCTGACATCGAGCGACCGGACGCTGAGAGCCAGCGTCCGGTCAGTCTGACCGGAGCGTCCGGTCAGAACGCGTTTTGCCCAGTGAAGGGGTATAACGGCTCTATTTGATTGGGGCTCTATTTATAGCCCCATGGCCAGCTCAAGCTTAGACTCTTGGCCATTTCTATTGACATAGCATACTTGTGAGCTTAGCCAAAGCCCTCCCACTCATCTAGATCATTGATTCATCATCATAGTGAGATTGGGAGTGAATCCAAGTGCATTGCTTGAGTGATTGCATCTAGAGGCACTTGGTGATTGTGTTTCGCTGTGGATTTCTCTTGTTACTCTTGGTGGTTGCCGCCACCTAGACGGCTTGGAGCAGCGAGGATCGTTGAGCGGAGGTGGTGATTGGCTCCGGCTCCGATCGTGGTGATTGTGAGGGGTTCTTGACCTTTCCCCGGTGGAGCGCCAAAAGGTACTCTAGTAAATTGCTTGTGGCTTGTGTGATCCTCATCTTGTGTTGGTTGTGCGGCACCCTATTGAGGGTTTGGCGAGTGATGCCAATCAGCGCGTGAACCTCCAAGTGAGTGAATCGCCACAACGAGGACTAGCTTGCTGGCAAGCAAGTGAACCTCGGTAAAAATCATTGTGTTCATCATTTGATTCCGAGGTGATTGGTCATCATTGTTATTCATCTTTGTGATTGATTGGTTCATTCATCTACATGGCGGTATAACCCTCTTGATCACTCTCTTTACTTTACCGCAAACTAGTTGACAAGCTCTTTAGTGTAGCTAGTTGTGAGAGCTTGCATGCTTGGTTGGTGTGGCTCTTTAGTTAGCCTTTGAGAGCGCACTAACATAGGGTAGTGTCATTGCTCTTGTGTGAATTGACACTATCTAAACTAGAATTGTGGTAGATGGCTTGCATTATTGAGTAGGCTAGCGCAACACTCGCTTCGCCTCATAATTGTCTAACCATTTGGTTAAGTGTTGTTGTAGAAATTTTTATTAGGCTATTCACCCCCCTCTAGCCATTAGGACCTTTCAACATGCTTGGTTCATATAAGCTTTTGATAACAAGAACAAAAGTGTTAGACAAGCTTATATGACCCAAGCCAACATGATGTACTCAAAAGATATGAAATAAGCATGAGTACAAGTAATAAAGCTCATTTGCATCGGAGTAAAACACGGAAGCAAAGGCAAAAGAGCAAAGCACAAGTGATATGACATATAAAGAATTCAAAGTAGAGGGCACACATGTCATATATCATGATCACGTAGATATCACTATCACATAAATATAGTAGTAAACATGAATGCATAATGTATCACACACACAAATACATAATAGTGTATCTCACATATAAAAACTCCAAATGTAATAGATAAGCTAATATAATAACTAAGCTCCCCCTAGATAAGTAGATCCCCCTAAGCCTAACATACTCGAACCCTCTCCCCCTTTGGTGTCAAACACCAAAACCTAAGGGTCGGTCGGTGGAGCTACAGCGAATGAGCCGGGCACTGAGGTACGAGGAGCGAGGTGGAACTGGGTGCCATCATCATCTGATCCAGAGCTCTAAGCTGTCTGACCCTCTATAGTTGGAAGTGAGGCTAAAGCAGTCTGAGTCGGATCAGGAACTGGTGCTGCTGTAGGCTGAGCTAGTATAAATGAAGCAGCCAGATCTGATGATGCCACTGAGGAGGGGAGCATCTCTGTCATCGCTGTGATAGGTGCAGCCGTAGAAGGACTTGGAACATGCAGGTATGGAGGAGTGGGCTGCCCTGTCAACTCACTGAAGGAGGCTCCAAGACTCATAGAGACTAAAGTGTCTGGCTCAAGCAGCGATGACGTCTGTGCTGGTGTGAAGCCCGTCTGGAGTGGTGTGAACTATGGGGCTACCACTTGCGAAGCGAACCACTAGGACACCTACTTTGTCGGTGAAGCATACTATGCTGGTGGCTGTCCCTGACTCTGAAGCCCACTAGGCTGTAATGCTGGAGTCATCAAAGTGGTGGCAGGCTGACCAAGCTAGGGCGAAGTCTGTGGCAGTGGGGCCCCAATCGCTGTCACTACATGCTACATGAATCTGAGAAGCTGCTGCTGCATGAGGATCTGCTGCTAGTGCATAGCCTGCTGCTGCTGCTGAATAACAAACTGCTGGCGCTGGAACTCGTCCTGCCAAGTCTAGAACTGAGCAAATGTAGCAGCTGTCTCCTGAGTTTGTCGTGCCTAGTCCTGCCTCATCCACTCAAGTATAGCCAGAAGAGCAGGGTCTATCTGCGAGGTAGGTGGTGCTGAACTAGAGCTACTGGCCTTAGCATCATGTCATCATGGAGGCATCTGAGGAACGGGCTGGTAGTCATCATCAGAATTGTCACTGGGCTCGCTAGTGACCAACCCCTCCTGCTGAGCAAGCTCCTCCTCCTCTGTGGCTGCAATACCCCTGATAATATCATCCTGCTAGGCTACAGTCTCTGGCACCTTTGGACGATGGCGCGGTTGGCTAGGTGCCTGTGGTGTACTATGGCGAATCATCTGAGTCAGGTTATAAGCAGGAAACTCTATAGTGGCACCACTGTACTCAGCAATCATCTCAGGCGACTTAACAGTAACTGCTCTATGGATAAGGAATGTGACCTAGTGAGCATAGGGTAGCTGCCTTTGACCTCTGAAGCCCTCAGCTATAGTGTCCTCCATCTCTTACAGAAGAAGATCCCAGATATCAAAAACTGTCTGCTGCATCAGAGAGTTGAGAAGCCAGAGCTGTATCCGAGTCAATCCCTCTCTGCATCCCATCCTCGAAAGTAAAGTCCTCCTTATGATAGCCTCAATCACTCGAGTAGTGGGAGTGAGATCACTGGGGTTCCTCCTCGACCCCTCGCCAAAGGGCTCTGTGAAGCAGTGACGAACCAAGTCTGTAGGAGGTACCATACGACCATGAGGGCATTTGGGGGGTGCGGTCTATCCATAGCACACCTCATGAAGCCTGACTAGCTGCTCCTAAAGCCTAAGAATCTCCCTGACCCTGGTCCTCGTCAACCGATAGTCTCTACCTTCGAATGCAAAGTGTATAAACCTATGATGTGGGTCAATCCAGAGAGAGGCATAGAACTGACAAACCTAAGATGGAACATATAATCCGGTCCGTCCAATCAAATCTGTCAGCCTCGGCAGATATGCAAGGTAGGGGTGAATGTGCTCTCTAGTTGCTGCAATAATAGACTCAATGTTGCACACCCTCTGTGATCTGAAAACTGCTCCACTGTTCAGATAGGCATTATAAAAGTCCTCCTACAGGGGTATATAGAATCTCTCTAATGCTCTCTCATCCATCCTAGGTGGAAACCACACCTCAAAGTCCACGAACCTCAGCTGCTGCACCTACTTGGCCATGGCGGCCCTTAGGTCAAGATGGGTCACTGGAGGTGGACCTTGTGGTTGAGGTGATGGACGAGAACCCCTACGCTGAGTGGCTGGCCTCGGTGAAACTGGAACACGAGTATGACCAGAGCGGCGTAACTGTGGCTGTGGTGCCGGCTCTGTCTCCTCGGCCTACTAGACCTGCTGACCCTACTGAGACTGTTGTGCTCGCTGTGGCTCCTAAGTCTGCTGAGCTGGCTGAGGCTCCTAAGTCTGCTGTGTGGGCTGAGGCTGTTGCTGTGGCTCCCCCTGACGCTGAACCTCATCAATGGCAACACGCCATCCGCTAATCACTAGAGTCCCAGCTGGACCACCATGAAGGCGCTCAACTCACTGAAGTGAAGCCATCGCCTCTGGTGAAAGCGGATCAGCAATCCAGACTCCACTACAAGCACCTCCTCTCTCGGCACACTCTATGGCCTCAGCAACTGTGGCGGCTCTCGCTGTATCTGCATCTGGATACTTGCACTTCCTCACTGCCAACTTCTTTGTCTCCTTTCCTTTTGGATCTATAGGATGGTGAGGCGGGGGCCTCGGATCCTCATCACCAGGACCACCTCCGACATTCTTTGTATGAGCCATCTGATGGATCAAAGAAGAATCAACTGCCCCTGACAAAGAAACAACTGCCTCTGACCAAAGATCAACTGTCACTTTCGAGGCTTGGCCTCGATCCATACTCACGAGCTTGGCCCCGAGTTAACTGACAACGGCCACTGACACCTCAATGGAACCAGCTCGCTGCACGATGGAATAGATAAGATATACAAATAAATACAATATATCCAATAGATGCGAAAACCTAGGAAGCAAGCAATTTAGATACGAGATTGAAACGGATGGCTTGCTACCTGACGAACCGGCGATCCGAAGAAAAAGAAGTGACACGCGGGGAACCACCGAAAGATCTAGGGTTGCTGGTCGGCGAGGATCTACAATGCGATGCGGTGAATTGATGGCCGAGGGTTTGCTGTGCTGAAACTAGGGCAGCTAGGGTTCCAGAGTTAGGGCTTTACCGACGCTGGACGTGGACGGCACTGCTGTTGTGGAGGCACGGCGGCTCAGGCAGGGCATAGCATGGTGGCCCACGGTGTAGTAGGGGAGCACTCGAGCGGCGCTGGTGCGGCTCGGGTGGCATGGCGGCATGTGGGCAGTGGAGGCATGGGCAGGCACGAGCTCACGATGGCTCGAGTAGGCGCTGCGGGCGGTGGCGCAAGGAGCGGCGGCGCGGGGAGCTGCGAGCGGCGCATGGTGCGGCGGCATGGAACAACGATGGTGGAGGTGAGCTTGGTGGTAGTTCGGGCGATGTCGGCGTGGGGAGAGGAATAGGGGTTAGGTAACGCGCATCCGGATTATATGGTGGCCCCAAACGTGAGAGAAAAGGAAACTGGAAAGAGATAGAATTGCGCACGTTTCCTATTGACTGGATGCTCCGGTGGCAGCGACCGGACGCTGCCACCCTGCATTCGGTCGATTCTAGAGAGGTCCAAATCCTCTGGAATTGTGACCAGACGCATCCGGTGGACACCGACCGGATGCAGCCCAGAGTCCGGTCAATACAGCCTTCATCTTCTCCACATGATCGGACGCTGAAAACCTTTTGACCGGACGCTGAAATGTAGAGTCCGGTCACTCCTTCGCAGCAAGTTCACCTCCTATGAACTGACCGGACGCTGGACTCCAGAGTCCGGTGCAGCGTCCGGTCACTCTTTTTTAGCAAATCTTCAAAGTCCTTCGTGCTGCCTATTCCCAATCAAGTCCCAACTTGAATAAGATCCAAATAAACACCAATTGGGACTGATGTGAGTGACCTCTCTCAAACCCTCAAGTTTTTCAAAATATTTTGCCTTAGGTTATAATTCTTTTTAAGAAAATAGGCAATAAGAGGGCAATTTGAAGACAAACAACAAACAACAATCATGCATATGCAATGCAATACTTGAAAGTAAATCTAGTTGCTTGTCAAGTTTGATCCAAGGTTAACCTTCTTCACACGCTTTTTGGCGGTTATCTTAACCATGTTAGACAAGCCCTATATGCATTACAAAACATTAAACATGTTGTATATTGCAATGCAATGCAAGGGACAACACAAGCTCAATTTTTAGTGAAGTTACTAAAATCAAGCACATTGAGCTCATTCCGCAATCTACAAAATGTTGCCTCATCTAGCGGTTTAGTGAAGATATCCGCCAATTTATCCTTGGTCCTTACACCTTCTAGTGATATATCATTTTTAGCAACATGATCACTAAGAAAGTGATGGCGAATATCAATGTGCTTGGTGCGAGAGTGTTGAACCGGATTGTTTGCAAGTTTTACCGCACTTTCATTGTTGCACAAAAGAGGTACTTTATCTAGAACTACACCATAGTCTAGCAAAGTTTGTTTCATGTAAAGTATTTGTGCACAACAAGCACCCACGGCAATGTATTCTGCTTCGGCGGTGGACAAAGCCATACTATTTTACTTCTTGGAGGATCAAGACACAAGTGATCTACCAAGCAAATGGCACCCTCTGGATGTGCTCTTTCTATCAACTTTGTAACCGGCATAATCTGAATCGAAATAGCCAACTAATTCAAATATAGCTCCTTTGGGATACCAAAGGCCAATGCTTGGTGTGTGCTTAAGATACCTAAGGATTCTTTTTACGGCAATTAAATGAGTTTCCTTATAATTAGTTTGAAATCTAGCACACATACACACACTAAACATGATGTCGGGCCTAGATGAGGTCAAATATAACAAGCTACCAATCATAGAGCGGTAGAGAGTTTGATCAACTGGGTTACCTCTCTCATCTAGGTCGAGATGTCCATTAGTTGGTATTGGTGTCTTGATTGGCTTACATTCATCCATCTTGAATCTCTTGAGAAGATCATTAGTATATTTTTCTTGAGAGATAAAAATCCCTTCTCTCATTTGCTTGATTTGAAAACCAAGAAAGAATATAAGCTCTCCAATCATTGACATCTCGAACTCTTTCGACATCAATTCACCAAACTCTTTGCATGAATCTTCATTTGATGATCCAAAGATGATATCATCAACATACACTTGACAAATGAAGATATGCCCATCAAGCTTCTTGGTGAATAGTGTGGTGTTGACCTTCCCAATGGTGAAGCCCTTCTCAATGAGGAAGTCCCGAAGGCGCTCATACCAAGCTCTTGGGGCTTGCTTAAGCCCATATAGTGCCTTGGGCAACCTATAAACATGATTAGGATATCTAGGGTCTTCAAACCCGGGAGATTGATCAACATAGACTAGTTCATTAATAAAGTCATTTAAAAATGCACTTTTCACATCCATTTGATAAAAGTTTTATTTCATGATGTGATGCATATGCAAGGAGGATACGGATGGCTCTAATCTTGCAACCGGGGCAAAGGTCTCTCCAAAATCCAAACCTTCAACTTAAGAGAACCCCTTTGCAACTAGTCTTGCCTTATTTCTCACAACAACACCTTGATCATCTTGCTTGTTTTGGAACACCCACTTTATTCCAATGACTCTTGTACCTTTTTGTCGCTCTTCAAGAGTCCAAACTTCATTGCGGGTGAAGTTGTTTAACTCTTCATGCGTGGCATTTATCCAATCCGGATGTTGAAGAGCTTCTTCTACCTTAGTAGGCTCAAAGCAAGAGACAAAAGAGTGATGAGCAATAAATGAAGCAAGTTTTTGAGATCGAGTCACTACACCCTTTGATGGACTCCCTATGATAAGATCTTGTAGATGGTCTTGAAGTAGAGGTGTATTTCTTCTATTGACCACTTGAGGGGGAGGTTGTGGAGCATCAACATCTTATGCTTGTACCACCATTTATTCATGGGAGACATGAGTATCTTCATTTTCTACTCTCCCATCTTTTTCACCATCTTGTGGCACACTTGATGAAGAAGGTGGATCAATCACTTGTACATCATCTTTAGGCTTGATGTCATCAATCACTTGTACATCATCTTCTACTCTCCCTCAATGGTTCGTCACCTACATCATCAAGATTCTCATGTGCTCCTTGGGAACTGTTAGATTCATCAAATTCCACACTATATGTTTCTTCAACCAAGCCGGTGGAATGATTAAATACTCTATATGCTTTGGACTTTGATGAGTAACCAACAAGAAAACCAATATCACAACGTCTTTGAAACTTCCCTAGGTGTTGCTGCTTCTTGTAGATGTAGCATTTGCAACCAAACACCCTAAAAAGGAGACGTATGGCTTCTTCCCATTGAGCAACTCATAAGGTGTCTTGCCAAGAAACTTTTGAAGGAATAGGTGGTTTGATGCATAGCATGCGGTGTTGATTGCTTCCGCCCATAGAGCTTCGAGGGTGTTGTACTCATCAAGCATTGTTCTTTCAAGAGTGATCAATATCCGGTTCTTCCTCTCAACTATACCATTTTGTTGAGGAGTATATGTTGCGGAGACCTCATGTTTGATTCCAACTTTATCATAATAAGCTTCTATATTTGTGTTGTCAAACTCCTTCCCATTGTCACTTCTTATCTTCTTAAGCTTCACTTCAAATTCATTTTGTGCTCTCTTGGCAAACTTCTTAAAGCAAGATGCAACTTCAGATTTGTCATGAAGGAAGAATACCCATGTATACCTTGAATAATCATCAACAATCACAAGACAATAGAGATTTCCTCCCAAACTCTTGTATGTTGTTGGTCCAAATAAATTCATGTGAAGGAGTTCTAGCACTCTTGCGGTTGACATGAAAGCTTTTGTTGGATGGATATTTGCAACTTGCTTGCTAGCTTGACATGCACTACAAAGCTTGTCCTTCTCAAATTTCACATCCTTCAACCTTCTCACCAAGTCATTCTTCATAAGCTTTTTTGAGTGAGCTCATCCCAATATGAGCAAGTCTTCTATGCCATAGCCACCCAAGTATTGTTTTGGTGAATAGGCATGTCTTCAAGTTTACATCTTTGGAGGTGAAGTCCACTAGATATAGGTTGTTGTATCTAAATCCTTTGAATATCACGTGATCATCATCCTTCTTGGATACAACAACCTCCTTCTCGATAAACAAGCATTGGAAGCCAAGATCACACAATTGTCCAACGGATAGCAAGTTAAAACTCAAAGAAGCAACATATAGCACATTGGAGATGGAATGATCATTTGATATTGCCACTTTGCCTAATCCTTTGACCTTGCCCTTTGAGTTATCTCCAAATGTGATTCTCTCTTGCCCATCTACTTCTTCATCTAGTGAGGTGAACATACGAGGATCACCGGTCATATGTTGTGTGTAACCACTATCAATAACCCAATGACTTCCACCGGTCTTGTAGTTCACCTACACACAAGAGATCAAGCTTTAGGAACCCAAACTTGTTGAGGGCCCTTCACCTTCTCAACAAGTGACTTTGCAACCCAAATTTTCTTAGGCCTATTCTTGTTTGGAGGACCTAAGAACATCACTTTCATCTTTCCACTAGAATCCTTTCTAAGCATGTAGTGAGCATTGAAGGTAAAAGGTCTAGCATGCTTGGGCAAAGGTTGTGGTGGTGGAGTTTGGCACTCATGAGCAAAATGACCTTCTTGTCCACACTCAAAACATCTCTTTGGCTTTGGCTTGGGCTTATGTTGTTGTTGAGCTTGAGCCTTCTTCTCTTGATTTGCCAAGTACCCAATGCCACTTCTATCCATCTTCATGACGGTGTTCATAAGTAGCTCACTTTGAAGATGCTTGCCTCTAGTGAACTTGCTCAATCCAATCTTAAGATGCTCTTTCTCCAACTTGAGCTTCTTATTTTCTTCCTTGAGAGCATCATTGTTCTTCTCTTCCTTGAGTTTCTTGTTCTCATCTTTGAGCTTCTCATTCTCAAGGATCAAGCCATCATCATGAACAATGGTTTCTAGCATAATAGACTTGGCGGCTTTGAGCTCTTCAAGATGTTTCTTGAGCTTTTCATTGTCATTCTTGAGCTTGACAAACTCATCATAATCATTGGCTTCAACCACTTGCTTGCCCTTGCTACTAGAACTTTGCTCAATGCTCTCAACAATCAAGTCATCATATGATGTAGCTATATCAATCTTAACAACATCGTTAGTAGCATCATGTGGCTCGTTAGATAAAAATTCTTGAGCAATAATAAGAGTATCATGATTAACCTTAAAAGTGGTATATTCTTCTCTTAGCTTGTTGTGGCTAGTGATGAGCTCATTATATGTCCTCTCAAGTTTATCATGTTTATCTTTAAGCTCTTTCTTAGAAGATTTGAGCTCCTTGAGTTTGGATGATATAGCATCATTTGCTTCTCTAAGCTCAACACTAGCCTTTTCGGCTATATCACATTTTACTAAAAGAGCATCATTTTTAGCTTCAAGCTTTTCATTCTTAGCTCTAGTTTTTATAATGATCTTAGTGTATTGTTTTAGTAATCTAGCAAGATCATCATAAGTAGGTGATTCATATTCATCATCATCACTATCGCTATCATCATCACTAGCATGCTCATCATCACTACTATCATCATTGTTCGATACCTTGCGATCACCCTTGGCCATAAGGCATAGGTGTGTAGAGGATGATGGCGGTGGTGGCGATGAAGATGATGAAGAGTTGATAACAATTGTGGCCACCTTCTTGTTGTCACTATCATCATCGGATGAGGCACTAGATGAATCAATGTCCGTGAGCCAATCACCGACAATATATGCCTTTTCACTCTTCTTCTTCTTGTGGAAGTCCCTCTTTTTGCCATCTCTCTTCTTGTATGGCTTGTTCTTCTTCTTCTCTTCTTCTTCTTCATTACTTGAGTTATCTTTCTTGCCCTTGTATTTGTTCTTGAACTTGTCTTTCTTGGGCTTAGTGCATTGGTGTGCTAGATGACCAAGTTCTCCACAATTGAAGCAATTCATCTCGGAGATTGGCTTCCTTCTAGAGCTAGTGAAGAACTTTTTCTTCTTGCCATCAAACTTGATGCCACTCTTGTTAAGCTTCTTTAGCATCTTGGTGGTCTTCTTCACCATGAGAGCAAGACTTTCATCATCAACTTTATCTTCACTTGAGCTCTCATACTCAAGTCTTGCTTTGCCCTTCTCTTGGCTAGCTTTAAATGCTAAATCCTTATCTTTCTTCTTGGTAGAGGATGAGCCATCTTGTGGCGTGATGTGCATGTACATCTCATGAGTATTGATCTTTCCCAAGATTTGTGTCGGTGTAGCGGTGGAAAGATCACCTTGATATAGCACGGTCACAATATGCCCATATTTGTCAATGGGGAGGACACTTAAGATCTTTCTTACAACATCGGATGGTTGCATTTGAGTGAGTCCAAGCCCATTGACTTCCTCTACAAGAACATTCAAACGTGAATATATTTCATTAGCACATTCCTTAGGAAGCATTTCAAAAGAGTTGAGCTTTTTCATGATAAGATGATAGCGTTCCTCACGCTCACTCTTAGTTCCCTCATAGAGCGCACAAATGTCTGACCATAGTGCATGGGCGTCTTTGTGGTTCCTCACCCGATTGAACACATCTTTGCAAAGGCCTCTAAAGATGGTGTTTCGAGCCTTTGCATTCCACTTCTCGTAATTCACCTCATCGCCTTGTAGGTTAGTAGCATCCCGAGGTTTTGGGAAGCCTTGTGAGGTGGCTCTAAGTATACCAACATCTAGAGCCTCTAGATACGCCTCCATGCGAATTTTCTAAGAAGGAAAGTCATCTCCCTCAAAGATAGGAGGAGGTCCATCCACATGAGACATCTTGCTCTAGGAGGTTAAGCCTAAATACGTGAGCACATGGCTCTGATACCAATTGAAAGGATCAAGATGCCCAAGAGGGGGGGTGAATTGGGCTAATTCTAAAATTCTTTGCAACAATTAAATCCTATGGTTAGCCCAATTAACCCCTTGTGCCTAGAAAGTGTTTCTAATTATTCTACCACACAAAAAGACTTGCAACCTAAGTTCCAATCCTACTCTAGCATGGCAATTCTAAGAATGTAAAGACATGAATTGAAATGCTCAAAGTAAATGCTCAAAGTAAATAGAGAAGGAGGAACACGGCGATGTTTTGCCGAGGTATCGGAGAGTCGCTACTCCCCACTAGTCCTCATTGGAGCACCCACGTAAGGGTGTAGCTCCCCCTTGATCCACGCAAGGATATGGTGCTCTGTACGGGTTGATTCTTCGACACTCCATCGCGATGAATCACCCACAACCACTCACAACTTGAGTTGGGTCACCCACAAGCTCCGCCGGGTGATGACCAAGCTCCCAATCACCACCAAGCCATCTAGGTGATGGTGATCACCAAAAGTAACAAGCATGAACTCTCACTTGACCACGACAAGCCTAATGAGAAGGTGGATGCACACTTTGCTACTCTTGATCTTCACTAATGAGGACTCTCTTTGGGATTCTCAAATCTCAATCACCTCACTAGGACCTTGCTCTTCTTGGCACTCTCTAAGGTATTTCTCAGCTGTTGGAATGAACAAAAGTACCCCCACACAAGAGCGGAGGTTGTATTTATAACACCGACTAAAAAATGAACCGTTATGTGCCTCTACGGGGTGACCGGATGCTCCGGTCATGTTGACTAGACGCACCGGTCAGTACACCTCGAACTCCAGTGGTTAAGAGTTGATCGGACGCTGGCAGCGTCCAATCAACACTAACCGAACGCGTCTGATCATGTTTTCCCCTCACTAGAACCTTATTGATGTCGATCAGACGTTGGACCTCCAGAGTCCGGTCACTTGCTGAGCAGCGTCCGGTCAGTAGCCAGAACCTGATCAGCGTCCGGTCAGTATTGACCGGACGCGTCTGATTAGGATTGTTCCTCTCTAGGACCTTACTAGAGTCGACCGGACACTGGCCCTCAGCGTCCAGTGACATGACCTCACAGCATTCAGTCACTTCCAGACGCTTTCACCTTGGTCAAATGAACTGACCGGACCCTGAGCCAGCGTCCGGTCAGTATTTGACCCTCCATTCACTTCCAACTCTCGATCATATGTGAATGAAGTTTGCTCCAATGGATCAAAGGGCTATTGTGGAGCTACCTAGTGCTAGTTTTAACAAGTATGCACCACACCTAACTCACTAGACTCACCTAGGTCAAGCTACCCGTTCATACCCCCCTTAATAGTACGGCCAAAGGAAAAACAAAGTCCTAAACTACTCTAAGTGTCTCTCCAACTCCAATCGACACTTAGAACTAGTCCATCCTTAACCTTGTCGTCCATCCTTTGAAAACCGAAATGATTTCCATTATAGGGGCATGACAACCTTGATTGCCCAATCGATCTCCATTACCATGACCTAACTCAATTGTTTCTACAAAACACACGTTAGTCATAGTAATCACGTATTGTCATTAATCACTGAAACCCAACTAGGGGCCTAGATGCTTTCATCATCGATAAAGCTATAGAAGAATTTCAGAACAAAGATTTATTGTCCTACACCAAAACCCATGACAATACAATTGTTCAGAAATATCCACTGCCAAGAGTTCTATTGCATGGGTAGACATATGCAGATGAAGCTGAAGACAGGCGTCTCTTCACGGAAGCTGTAAACAAATCTGTTCATGATGCCATATCAAGCCATAATGAAGCTTTCTTGGATACATTCCACAACGCCATGAAAGAGGTGTTTCATGGATTTTTAGTTGATTAGGTTGGGCTGGCTTATTACAACATTCCACATCCGTTGACCTAAGGGACTAATCAAGTTGGTACTAGCCATCAAGAAGCAGCGCCAGCTAGTAATGATGATGTCTAGGTAGTTCAGAGTTCATCTAAACAAGCTCAAGGTACTACTACGAATTAGATATAGTATAATCCTAGATCGTTAGTGCAGCATGTGCAACAGCTAGCGGGGCAAGGTCAGAACCAGGTGATTAATTTTAGCACATCGGGCCACATACCATCGTTGGCTCAAAAAATAGCACCATCAATTCAAAATATTCATAGAGATATAGATCCTCATGTCTACAATCAGAGACTTCAAGCAGCAAACCAGTAAAGGACCCAGCAGATAGAGATTCTAGGGGTATCATTATGGCACAGATTATAACACCCTTCACATGATTCTGAATCCAGGGTATCAAGGCACACGAGATTTCAATCCACAGATGGGTCAGCAGGTGCAGAGAAATCCAAACTCACATGCTGACGAGTTGTTACTAAAGGTGATCGAGATGATGAAGAATTAGTTCGGTCTGAAGCCAAAAGGGCTGACCTTTTTGTACAAACACCCATATCCAGAATGGTATGATTTGGTCGCTCTTCCTATAAATTACAGACTTTCAGAGTTTACTAAGTTCACTGGCCAAGATAGCACAAGCATAATAGAACATGTTAGTCGGTATCTTACATAATTGGGTGAGGCATCGATTGAGGAGGCCCATCAAGTTCATTTCTTCTTCTTGTCCTTGTCAGGGCCAGCCTTCACTTGGTTTTCATCACTGCTAGTCAACTCTATTGCCAATTGGGCTGATTTAGAAAAGAAATTTTATACATATTTTTATACTAGAACTGGAGAAAAGAATATTACCGATTTAACAACTATAAGATAGAAAACTAATGAATCAGGCACTGAGTTTCTTTAGAGGTTTTGAGAGACTAGAAATTTATGCTTCTCATTGAACTTGGCTGATGATCAGTTAGCTGCTTTGGCTGTTCAAAGAATGCTGTCAACATAGAAAGAAAGACTGCTGGGACAAGAATTTGACAACTTAGGTCAATTGGCTCAACAAGTGGTAGCGCTCAATAGCCAATTCCAGAGTATGCGTAGAGATACCTGATTCCAGAAGAGTACCACAGTGGCCGAAGCTTATAATCTATACTCAGTCGATGATGGCTATGAAGATGAAAAAGTAGAGGTTGCTGTAGCTGAATGGAATTGAGGCAAAAAGATAATAATGGTACCAAATCCTTGGGGAAGAGGAGTCGAGGAGAGCTATGACCTTGACGTTACAAAATAAGAAACTCTTTGATTTTTTGCTTGAGAGGGGACAAATTAAGTTGCCCGATGATCATGTTATGTTGCTCCCTGATCAATTGAAGAAATAAAAAGTTCTGCAAGTTCCATAACGCTACTTCTTATTCCACTAATGAATGCAGAATTTTTCGGCAGCATATACAAAGGGTTATTCAGCAAGGAAGACTCAAATTTGATACACCTTAGAAAATAAAAGTTGATGATAATTCTTTCCCAGGAGATCAAAACATGGTTGATGCTAGGCTGCTCAAAGAAAAGACTAAGTTCCTAACAACAACCAAATCAAGAGAAGCTAGAATAGTCAATCCCGAGAGGTGAATATCGGTCGACGAATACAGGGAAATTAAAAGACGCCGCGACAAGCAAAAAAGTTGATATGAGCAGGGAGAAACATCAAAAGATGGGGCGACAAAGCCGCGAGTTACATCTCGAATTATGTTGAATAAATGGCAGCGGTAGAAGGAAAAGGATTATTAGTGTTAGTAAGAAAAGCAAAAATACCAACGTCAATAGGAAAAAGAGAGGTATGAAAGAAAGCAAGCTGAATCACATTGGAGTTGCCCTTTCTTTAGATATTGCTGGAACGAAGGTTTGAAGTTGCCTCCTAGGAATAGCTATCCAGAGTTGAAAGGTCCTTGTGTGGTTTTGGTAATTGAGTGACAACCTAGGTGGATTAATTATGTTTATATGAGATACACATGTGATTAGTCCATAGGTACATGTGTGAGCAACATATGCCATGAAGGTGAAAATGGCTTAGAGATGTTGCAAAGCTCACACATGTGATGATGAAGGAGCTCATTGCACATGAGACATGGCATTGAGTCATGTGATCAAGGTGGAGAAGATCAAGACAAGACTTGGCTTGATGGACCGGTTGCAAGCGTGAAGGGCAAGTCGGAGGCTTTAGAGCGATGGACCGCGTGGCGGTGAAGCTTGAGCAAGACTTGGCGCCGATGGACGAAGGCAATGGTAAAAAGCAAGTGAAGTCAAGATCGATGAACCAATACGATCATGTGATGATATGAAGTGGATTATATCATTGTTGATCGTGTTGGTGCATGTGTTGCATCGACATTGGAGAAGATGGAATGGAATGCGTAAGGCAAAGGTATAACCTAGGGCATTTCATTTCACCGGTCATAGGTGTATAGAGAAGTTGATGACCAGGTTTAGGATAGATGGTCGTACTATCAAGAGGGGCAAACTTGTTTGCATATCGGTTATCTAGTGCCACTTGAGTGATCTAACTTTGCATCGTCGCTAGGATTGAGTGGCTTGGCAAGTTGAGTGGCTAATCCTTTGGGAAATGATTATGAAAATGCTAACACACATACACATGGTGGTGTATACTTGGTGGTGTTGGCACATTTACAAAGGAGATGAAGTTGGAGTTGATGTGGATCAACTCGGCGATGGAACAGAGGCGAGAAGGGTTCAAAACTCCACCGGCGGAGTGTCCGCCCATAGAGTGCGGACAGTCTGACGGTGCCATTGATGCCCTGTTCCAAAAAGATAGGGTCTCACAGAGTGGAACGGACACTGGTCATGTAGTGACCGGACACTGGGGTCCTACGTCCGGTCAGTGGTGGCAGTCAGCGTGCAGCGTCGGTCAGTCGACTGGACGCTGGCTCTGAAAGTGACCGAATGCTGGAGGCAGTGTCCGGTCCTATTGTTGGATGAAGCAGTGTCACTGGAAAGTGATCGGATGCTAGGGCTACGTCTGATCGGACGCGTTCGATCGGGGTCGGTACCTTACTGTAAACGACCGAACGCTGAGGGTCCAGCGTCTGGTCAGTTGAAGCTGCTGCGTTCGGTCAGAAGATGACCGTTGAGATTGGAAGAATGCCATTGAACACAGGTGACACATGGCTATCATCGGGCGACCGGACGCTGAGGTCCAGCGTCCGGTCAACACGACCGGAGTGTCCGGTCGGCCTGATTTTTGCCCAGTGAAGGGGTAACGGCTAGTTTAGCCCTTGGGGCTATAAATAGAAGTGGCCTTCAGCCATGGCTGGTGCTGAGCACCTTAGGGGACTTTGTGTCCATGCTTGAGAGTGCTTAGGAGCCCTCCATCTCACACATACTCGATAGTGATCATCCGATTGTGTGAGTGAGCGATTCTAGTGCGATTGCATCGTGAGGTTGCATTGAGTGGCACTAGGTGATCGAGTTACAAGCCGGTGGTGCTTGTTACTCTTGGAGGTTGCCACCTCCTAGATGGCTTGGTGGTGGTCTCCGTGGAAGCCCGCAAGAAGCTTGTGCGGTGCTCCAGAGAAAAGCTTGTGAGGGGCATTGTGCTCGCTTGGCGGGTGATGCCAATTAGCCGCCGAACCACCAAGTGAGCGGTCGACACAATGGGGACTAGCGTGTTGGCAAACATGTGAACCTCGGGAGAAAAATCATCGTGTCAACCTTGTTCTTCCTGTTGGTTTGCATCCCCATTACACAAGCTTGCGATTACTTTCATATACATTGAGCTTGTGTTGTTGCTTTTATAATTAGTTAGCTTGTGTAGCTTGCTAGTTACCTTCTTGCTTGTGTAGCATAGAAGTAGCTCCCTTGCGTGGCTAATTTGGTTTGTGTAACCTTGTTAGTCACATTGCTTAGTTTGTGTAGCTAAGTAATTGCGCTCTCTAATTTGGCATTGGTTGCCTTATTATTGAGCATTGCTAGTGAGCTTAGTTGGCTTTGTGCTTTTGCTTACTAGCATGTGTAGGAGCTCCCTTGTTGCTTAGAGTACTAGTGGCATAAGTTTGTGTGACCTTACTTCTAGAATTGGTTAGGAGAGATCTAGCAAGCCCGGCACCTTTGTTGCTTAATTAGTATCTTTGAAAGGAGCTAGTGAATATAGATAGAGGGGTGTAGTCTTGGCTAGACCGATAGTTATAATTCCGCACTTGTTTCGGTTAGCCAACGCGATTAAGTTTTAAAAAGGACTATTCACCCCCCTCTAGTCACCATCTCGACCCTTTCAAGAGTGCAGTGATCAGTATTGAGAGTTTAGGCAATCTCAAGCCAACTGTCGGTCTGTTCATGCTCAAGATGCATATCATCATGATAACATGGATCGATGCTTAAAAATGTAAGTGTTCATAATCGGCTGGGAAAAAGGGGTGTTGATCAAAACTGGGCTGATTATGAAGAAGAAAGTAACGAGAGAAAATATGTTTGGCAGGAAGGTCAATGGTGTCTAGGAGGTTTGACAAGAAGCCAGAAAAAAAGGGTGCAACGCCTATGAAATAGAGAGTTGGAACAGGCTCAAGCATTCGGTAAACCTCAAGTATGGCGTACTAAGCAAACAGTCGATATAAAGTAACCATCGGCTAATATTAAGATGGCTTTCCTATTGCCATCAGAGTTTAGAGCTCCAGCAGATCAAGAAGTTTATTCGGATTTCGATGAATCGGAGTATGAAGAAATAGTTGCCAAGCTAACGGTTATACAGCAAGCAATATTTGATAAACTAATCAAGCATCGTCACTTAAAGGCTTTATATGTAAAAGGTTTGGTTGATGGGAAGCCGATGAACAAGATATTGGTAGACAGAGGTGATTCTATCAATCTCATGCCTTATACCACTTTTCACAAACTTGGCAAGGGACCAGGAGATCTGATTGAGACTGACATGATGCTTAAGGACTTTGGGAGTAATGCGTCCAAGATCCAGGGGGCAATGAACGTCGAACTAACAATCAGGAGTAAGACTCTGCTCACCACATTCTTCATCATCAATGGAAAAGGGTTGTACAGTTTGCTCCTTGGTCGTAATTGGATTCATGCGAACTATTGTGTACCATTGACCATGCATCAGTGTTTGATTCAATAGCATGGAAATGATGTCGAACTGGTTCACGCTGATGAGTCTGTGAGCATCGCAACAGTCGATCCAGTCTTTTGGGAACTAGGAGACTTCGAATGCTTTTCTGGTAAGTTATGGAAAGGAGGCTTCATTAGAATCAACGATGAAAGCCAACAGCCGATCCAAGCAGTCGGCTTTAAAAATTTGTCTTAATGGATAATCCAATAGATGGTATAGATGGCAAACTAGGACATGGTTTTGCATCGATCGTTGAATTAGAAGAAGTAGATATTGGTTCTGGAGATAGACCTAGGCCGACGTATGTAAGTGCCAAGTTGGATCCTGAGTATAAATGAGAGTTAGTTGATTTATTAAAGGAATTTAAAGACTATTTTGGTTGGGAGTACTATAAGATGCCTGGTCTAGACTGGTCAATTATCGAGCATCGGTTGCCAATCAAACCTGGATATCGGCTGTTTAAACAGGCTCCAAGGAGATTCAACCCAAACATGCTTGATGATATAAAAAAGGAGACTGAAAGGTTACTGGAAGCAAAGTTTATTCGACCATGCCGATATGAAGAGTGGATATCGAATGTTGTCCCTGTGTATAAGAAGAATGGAAAATTAAGAGTTTGCATCGATTTCAGAGATCTGAACAAAGCCACACCCATGGATGGTTATCCGATGCTGATAGCTGATATGTTAGTAGATGCAGCAGCCGGACACAAGGTTATTAGCTTCATGGATGGCAATGCAGGGTATAACAAAATTTTCATGGCTGAGGAAGACATAGCAAAGACTGCTTTCAGGTGCCCCGGCATAATCGGTTTATTCGAGTGGGTTGTGATGACCTTTGGTCTGATGAATGCCGGTGCAACTTATCAAAGGGCGATGAATTATATTTTTCATAAGCGAATCGATAGGATTGTTGAAATCTACATCGATGATGTGATGATAAAATTCAAAGGGTACAAAGAGCATCTAGCCAATTTGAGGGAGACTTTGGAATGCATAAGAAAACATGGTCTAAAGATGAATCCTAATAAGTGTGCTTTTGAAGTATTAGCTGGATAATTCTTGGGGTTTATGGTCCACGAGAGAGGAATCAAAGTTGATCAAAAAAGCATAAAAGTAATTGATGAGGCAGTTCCTCCGACTACTAAAATAGAGTTACAATCTCTACTTGGTAAGATTAATTTCATCAGAAGATTCATTTTGAATTTGTCGGAATGAATTCTGTCGTTTTCTCCCTTGCTGATGTTGAAAAATGATCAAGAATTTAAATGGGGTGACGTACAACAAAAGACGTTTGAAGAAATAAAAGAATATATGAAATGTCCACCTATGCTGGTCCCTCCTTAACAAGGTAAGACTTTTAAGTTGCACATATCGGCTAATGACAGGACAATTAGATCGGCCTTGATGCAAGAGTTTGAAGGAAAAGAGCGAGTTATTTTCTATCTGAGTAGAAGGCTCCTAGATCCAGAGACAAGATATTCTCCTACCGAAAAATTATGCTTGTGCTTATATTTCTCTTGCACCAAGTTGCGGCACTATTTATTATCGACTGAATGTACGGTTGTTTTCAAAGCAGATGTGATTAAGCACATGTTATCAATGCCAATACTAAATGGAAGAGTGGAAAAGTGGATTCTCGCCTTATCGGAATTTGACTTGAAGTACGAATCGGCTAAAGCAGTCAAAGGACAAATAATGGTCGATTTTGTCTCCCAACATCATAAGCCAAGCATTGATTATGTAGAGTCCATGCCTTGGATGTTATTCTTTGATGGATCATCATGCAAGCAAGGTGGTGGCATTGGTATTGTTATTATTTCGCCTCAGGGGGCAAGTTTTGAGTTTGCTCTTCCAACTGAACCAATGATTACTAACAACCAAGTAGAATATGAAGCTGTTCTTAAGGGACTTCAACTTCTTCACGAAGTAAAGGCCAAAGCAATTGAGGTATTTAGAGATTCACAGTTAATTATGAATCAGTTGATCGGCCTATATGAGTGCAAAGAAGATACTTTGAAAGGATACTATGATGAGTGCCAAAAGTTGCACAAAGGATTTCTTCATATTTCTTTCCAACATATTCCGAGAGCACAAAATCAAGAGGCTAATCGTCTAGCTCAAAGTGCGTCAGGATATCAAGTGCGTCGAGAAGTCCTAAATAGTGAAACCTCGAATGATGATTAGAGAGTCGGAATAGCCGATTACCTTAGAAATCCGTCACAGAAAGTTGCCAGAAAGCTCAGATATAAATCGACTAAGTATGTTTTATTGAATGATCTGCTATATTATAAAACAGTCGATGGAGTATTGCTCAAATGTCTAAATCAATAGGAAGCTAAGGTGTTGATGGACGAGGTGCATGAAGGGATATATGGAGCTCATCAATCGGCTTATAAGATGAAATGGATTATTCGCAGAACTGGATATTTCTGGCCAACAATATTGGAAGACTGTTTTGAATATTACAAGGGATGTCAAGACTGCCAACGTTTTGGTAATGTCCAGAAATCCTATTTAACCCATCCTTTGTTAATCTAAATTGATCAAATCTGCACCATAAAAGATGAGTTATGTTTTATCGACTGTTTTATGTCAATTTTGATCGTGCATAGTGTGCGGTTAAGGCATATTTTGTTTTGAATCGGTCTATTGGCTAACGAAAACCGTTTCGTGGACCGTTATCACGGCCTGTGTGATTCTGCCTCACACCCCACTGTTAGCATCGTAGAGTAGGGACGTTATTTGATAGATATGTTCCTGATAGGGCGTGACCTTAACTGTGTGCTATGCCTGAATCGACTGTTTTAGCCGATATCAGGCGCTTTCACATACGTAGTTCACATCACGAGGCCGTGGAAGTAAAGATAGGTTGAAAGATGTGTTAGCCCCATGATCTTATTATTGTATTACGGTCTGCATGATTATGCCTCATGCCCCACTGATATTAGTAGTAAGTTAGAGTCATCAAATCTATTGTTGTTTCTACGGTCTGCATTATTCTGCCTCATGCCCCACTGGTCATGACGATAGATGAGATCTAATATGTTTATTAGATTTATCTTTATTAAATGGTTAAATGATGATGAGCTGCTTCTTTTATATAAAAAGGGATTCGGTTACCTGCAGTCATTGGCTTAGCATAAACTGATTATTGTTGATATCCTATTGCCATTGACTAATATTTGTCTGAATAACGATATTCATCCTGAGTGATAACCGATTTTTCTTCCACAACCATATGAGGTTTAACTGATTTATTCTTATGAGTATGCTGGAATCGACTGTTTAGTCGATTTCCTTCCACATTGGCTCTCAGAGCCGCACATTCGGGACTATCTGGCAACACCGGCATGTTCCGCCTTAAATTACTGATTATCTTTCTCTCCTTGTCAATTGCAGGGTTAAATTGACTGGCACGTCTCGGGAGGAGTGCGTAGGATCTATCACCCCTGCATTGAAGCCAGGCGGATCTATAGCTCCATCGATCAGACCCTTCCGGCTTGCTCGTGTGCCTTCGGCACGGGACGAAATTTCGTGCCGACAGTTGGTTTATTACTAATTCATCAGGAGCATTGGTCTATGTAACCATGTATATATGAACCCTCAAGGAACAACTCTTTTGTTTCAAATTGTTTATCAAGACAGTTACCAGTTAATGTTTCTACACAGTAGATAGTTCATACGTTGCATCTTTATATAGCTAAAAGTTGGTGGTGAATATAAGGGCATTTCAATCCATGAGACAATACCATTGTGCTATCAGGTTTGATTATGTATAGCTATCATATTCAACCATATACATACATTGAGATAATGCCATGTCCCCATGCCCTTCCCTACTACTAGCTTCTGTATACTCATAAGTTAGAAAAGCTGCTGTGAAGTTCCATTTACAAAATTTGCAAGATAGACGTCAGGCCAAGATTCTGCCTTGGATGCCAAAGTACTACTATCCAGATGATCTGGTTTGTGATATGAACTTTAGCTTCTGCTCCTTTAACAATGTTTTTTATATAAAAATCAATTGCGTATTTAGCTTTTGGATTTATCTGAATCTTCTATGTTATGAACTTATGATGTAACAATGGCTACAATTTCAGCAACCGGAGTATGAGTTCCACAACCAGCAACATCTCAATGGATAAATCATAAATGTTTCCATGGCCTCGATGCCTCCACCATGACTTTCTCGCTCTGCTTAGTCCCCATCTCCACACCATGACCATCCTCAATATACCGTAGGCTGATCCTCCGTGGAGGGTGCGCCAGTGTTTCTAGTGTCTTTTGAATTCACAAACAAAGATTTTTTTTATAAGGATACCAAGATTGTCTTTTGCATTCTTGAAGCCCAAAAAGCATCACTCAAAGTGGGCTATAATTACGGCAAATATTGGGCCTTACTTGTCCAGACCACAATTGAAAAGCAAAATTGATTTCATGGGCCGCGGAACACAACGAACGCCGTGTAGATGGCTTTTCCTCTTTTTTCCCCTTCAAATCAAGGTATATTATGTTTATGTATGTACACATGAAAAAAAAAAAGCGAGACCAAGGTATACATAATTTTTGCGAAACGATATATATGTGTGGAAGATGCAAGTCGTATCCGAGCGGGATGTCTGGCCATATGAGTCGTCGTCTGGTTCGTAATTAGTGCGTTCCAAAATTCTTATCTGAGTGAGTCCAAAAATGGACAGCGATAGGGCGAGTATATGTTAGCCCCAGTACTGCACGTCTACGGTATATATATATATATATATATATATATATATATATATATATATATATATATATATATATATATATGGAGAGTATATTCAGTAGTCAGCTACAAAATAAGTTATTCTGTAGCCGCCTCCATTTACGATAATTTTATATACTAATTTACGATAATGTTAATACATATTTACGACAATTGGGTTACTATAAACACATGGTGATATTTATCATAACGTTATAGTAAACCACTTAGTAAGGAGTTACTATAATCTCGTAAATTAACATAGTAATTATCGTAACTCTAAGTGGCTATAGAATAAGTTATTCTATTGCCAGCTGCAGAGTAGTAGTTATATATATATATATATATATATATATATATATATATATATATATATATATATATATATATATATATATATATATATATATATATATATATATATATATATATATATATATATATATATATATATATATATATATATATATGACAGGTCGTGCGGTTCACACTGGTTCGTAAATCGTACAGTACTGGTCGTGATTGAGCTATTGGATCGATGCTCTTTGTTCCATGGCGGAAAGGTCCAAGTACTGCATGCCTCCTGTATCGTTGCGACGCAAAGGTCCAAGTCCGATGACATGGGCAAAAATATTCTCACAATCATCATGGCGGACAATGTGCAGTGTCTTGAGACTGCTCGTAGTCGTAGCTGAACCAAACCCATGAACGACCTGCACAGGACCAAGGTGGCCACGAGCGTAGCCTGTACCACTCTGCAGTTCCTAGTAACCGATGCACTCTGTAGTCTGTACTCTGCAGTTCCTAAGCTGCGTGCAGCGTGCCCGACCATGGTCAGCGTCAGCGCCTGTACAGTAGATCCCAGTCGCAGATTCGCGCGAATCACGATGCACGACTCGCAGAGCGCGCGGTACGTTTTCAGAGTTCAGCTCAGCCGATGGACTCGTACGCGGCCGCGGCCTAGGGGCAGCAGGCGCCGGTCCCGTCCCCGTACGCCGAGGCCGGGGGCGCGGGCGAGAGACCGAGTGCCGCGCTCCCTTTCCACCTACCCGGCGACGGTTTCCGTTGCGCCGCCGTGCACGACAAAAATCACGCGTCACTGCGCCCATGTGCGCACCGCACGCCGTGGTACGTGGCCTGGCTCGGCAAATTCTTCCTTCTTCGGGTCCGGTTCCCCGCACGGCGCACGCAGGGTGATTTTTCGGTACGTCTTTTGGTCGTAGCCTCGTCCTACCCGGGCCTTGTTTAGATTCCATCAAAGTTCCAAGTTTTTTCACTCTCTCTTCATCACATCAATTTTTGGACGCATGTATGGAGCATTAAATGTAGGTAAAAAAAATAACTAATTGCACAGTTTGGTTGTAAATCACGAGATGAATCTTTTGAGCCTAGTTAGTCCATGATCGAACAAAGTTTGTCAAATACAAACGAAACGTACTACAGTGTCCAGATTGCAAAAATTTGCAATCTAAACCAGGCGCCGTAGTAGATTTTTCGGTAGGATACAAAGCTTGCCCGATCGACCAGCTTCCTTCCTAATCGGGGGTCTATTGAGGTGGAGGTCTCGACGACAAGTCAATGGTCCTGTAGCGAGAGCCTGGGCCATGCGGGCGGCAAGCTGGACCACTTCAGAGTCAGCAGCGCATCAGCAGATGGAATGGATGGAACCCGAGGTGCAGATCAGAGTAGGACAGAGCGTGTTGTGGCGAGTGAAATCAATGATACAGTGCTTTTTTTCTCGTAACAAAACAGCATCAGCCGACTTTTAACCGTAAGAAAGGATCGAACGAGATGCAGGCCCGGAACTTTAACGACCGATTCCATTGATACTCCGTATCTATATATGGCCAGCCAGCCGAGGGAAAGGACGAAAGGTGCAGCTAGACGAGTGTGTTGGAGACCACGGAGTCACGTACGTAAAGCACGCGACCTGAGCTGACTGTGCTTGGACGATGACCTGAAGAAAAGCTCTACGGTAGTATAGACGGTAAAAGTAAAATCTACACAAAGCACTGAGTCCACCCTCAGTAATACTCGCTACAGTATGTATTAGCGTCAAGTCTCTAATACTCCTCCGTAGTGCAGACCCACTGAAGTGCCGACCGGGCAAGGTCGAGGCCGCCGTGGCTCCGTACTTGCCGCGATCAGAGATCGGTAGTCCAGTCGATCGCTCCATGATTAGCCGGCAACTTAAGCTCTGTACCCCGCCCCCCCCCCCCCCCCCCCCCCCCCCCCCCCCCACATGATTCCGCGTCCACATGGCCACATGCCGCCACGCACACGACCTTGTCGCCCCCCCCGGCCCCGCGGTGCATGCACTGCGCGTCTGCACCCAGCGACTCCGGGGCCGAAACGTATCCAGCGGGCGGCGCGGTGTCTGCTGCGTCGGCCCCCGCGAGCGAGCGGCCAGCGCGCGGGGAGCAAGCGCAGCCGCACGCCCCTCTCCCGGCGCCCGGCGGGCGCTGACGAGGATGCGTGTGCGCGCCGGCGGCACGCACTCGCCGAGTGCTCTCTCTGCTCACTCCACCCCCATCCCTGTTTCTTCTAATGCGACGTCGACGTCGACCAACGGCGTCACCATACTACTGACCTACCAGCAGGTTTACATCTTTCTCGATCGAGACGGTGTAAGTAGAGTGTAAAACTAAGAAGCCATCGCCTGCCTTAAAACCGTGGAATGCCATTGGCCAACGGGCATTGCTGCTGCAACCAGCCAGCCACGATATTTTTGTCGAAGCGACACCGTGCCACAAGCTCCAAAACCGTCTCGCAAGGGAACACGCAGTACGCCTGCGGTGCACCGACTTTCCTTTCACCAGAAAAAGCAGCAATGATTCTGTGCCCTGGAATATTCTCTTCAGTGTGCGCATCTGTTGTACTTGCCCCTTTCCGCCATTAGTTTAGCGCAAACGCACTCGATCTGCCCCTTCCGGTTACTTAGTGCCCTAACCTAGAGTTTTTTGCTTAGCCCTGCTCTTCCCGCTATGAGCAAGGCTAATAAAACAGCCGTTGTTGCTGGCTATATAAAAACTATGGATCTTTTTACAGTTCATCTCTCAGCTAACTCATACGGTAGTTAGCTCCTCGATGTTAATACATGTCTCACTTATCTACCTCACAAAATTTCTTGATTCTTATGTCTAATCTGATTGTAAACTTATAGCCCGCTTCTCATCTCCTCTCTACTCCATCTCTGCACACATTCTACTTGCATCCCTTTGTTATACTTGCTCTAACCTAGTGGATAGGAATAGTGTGTTGGATGATTTTCTCGGAGTGACCAATCAAAACTTGTTCGAATTCCACCCAAATAGGACACCTTACATTTACAACCTCTTGATTTTCTTTAAAAAAAAATAGGCAAAATGGTTTATCAAAATTTCAAAACCCAAAAAAAAATCCAAAAACAGTATACTCTTATTCACCAGATATTTTTTTGACAATAATAACATGATGTAGTGCTGTGCTACGGCAAAACACGAAATTCAGGACATGCTGCGGATGACAAAAAAAAAAAAACAGATTCGTCAGAAAAAAAAACCACTAGTGGATCTCAGCTGGCATACTCGTTATCACATGGCGCCAATTCGATGGCCATTTCTGCTGAATTGGATAGCTGCAAGGTGCAGCAAGCTACCGCGCCCTCTAGCAACAAGTTGCAAAAACAAGATTGGAAGGTTGCGAGGGACAAGCAGACAGCAGTGGGATTAGAGGCTGGTGTTTGCTACAGCATCCTCTTGTTTTGTGTCCAAACATTCGTGGGTAGCTAGCCCCGGCTGGGCCGGCTGCTCGCGCCTTGACTGGTGCACAGTGGCCAGGCACGTCTCTGTTGCCGGATCTCTCCTGTTTTTTCTGTAATACTGAACAGAGCATCTGCTCAAGGAAACAGATATGCTACTGTCCATCCCAACTGTTCGTGAAATGCGGATATACACATAAAAGGCGAGGATTTTTCATATATCTCGAGGCCCGAAATGTGGACATACACATAAAAGGTGAGGATTTTTCATATATCTCGACGCTCGACGGGCAAAGAACCTTTCGGAATTCAAAACGCTGTTGGCCCTAGGTCGAATTTTTTTTATTTTTCAGTCCCTTTTTTTTGAAAGATTTTCACAAATACACTCCTGGTAGTATTCTTTCAAAAAATAGATCATGACCTCGGCGCCGTGACAATTGACGCCGAGCTTACACGTCTCGGCGTCAATTGATTTGGCGCCGAGGTCCAGGGTCATTTTCTGTGTCGTTGACGTGGCTACTCGCGTGGCGCGGATGTGGTATGAGCTCGACGCCGTGGATCTTGGCGCCGAGCTCGGCGTCAGTTACTACGGCGCCGAGCTATTAAGAGTAAAGAGGAGAGGCGCATGGAGACCCGTGACCTGTGTGCACGCGCTCCAACGGAGAGAGAGGAGAGGCGCAAGGAGACCTTTTGCTGCACGCTTTCCATGGAAGAGAGAGTAGGAGGCACAGGAGTCCTGTTACTACACGTGTACGCTGCCACACACATTAAAATTTTCAACTGATGCACTCGGCTCTTTTACTTCCCAAAAACATGCAGCGAGAAAACAAAGCGTGTTTTGGCTAGTAATAAATTGGATCAAGAGGGTTAAGATTTCTTGGTCTTTGTGAAAATTTCTTATGTGCCTCTAAAATTAGAACAGAGTGGGTATTATTTACGGGTAAGAGTAGAGAGAGCGAGACAGATCAATCGATGCAAAATGACGTCCGTGTATTCCATTGAACATTGTTGTCCGTATATATACAGAGTTCATGTGGACAGCTACAAGTGTGAAAGAGAGGAAGTGGTGAAAAGACACCTCTTGGGATTATTCCCTAATTGATCATAAATAATAATTCTCAACATTTACAATAAACATACTTGTGTTACACAATTATTCTACATATTTTTCTCTCCTTGTTTTAACTACCCCTTCATTGAAAAATGAGGTCTATATTTAAATCAAATCAATTCTTTATAAAATCAACTAAATTTATAAAAAATTAGGTGCACAGACCAAGAAGAGATTAATTGTGAGTTAAGCCTTCTCGTTTAGGTGCCCCAGCAATTTACTTTGCTTACTCAGCGCTAAACTGCTCAATCCCCTCCCTGCGCCTTTTGCGCCTGAATGGCTAAAATCAATTCTCTACTCAGCGCTAAAGGATCCCTATGCCTCTGCTCTCTCTTCTATGAAAAACGTGCAGCAAAAGGTCTCCTTGCGCCTCTCCTCTCTCTCTCTCTATTGGGGCGCGTGCACATAGGTCTCCATGCGCCTCTCCTCTCTACTCTTAATAGCTCGGCGCCGTAGTAATTGACGCTGAGATCGGCGCCAAGATTTACGACACCGAGCTCGACGCTAAGATCCACGGTGCCGAGCTCATGCCACTTCCGCTCCACGCAAGCAGCCACGTCAACGACACGTAGAAAATGACCCTAGACCTCGGCGCCAAAGACGTGTAAGCTCGGCGCCAATTGCCACGGCGCCGAAATCAGAGTCTATTTTTTAAAAGGATAATGTCAGAGACATATTTATGAAAATCTTTCAAAAAAAAAAAGAAGGGGAGGGGGGGGGGGGGGGGGGGGGGAAAAAAAAAAACGGGGCCCTAGGCACAGTTTTGCCTTGTTTTAACGACTGCCGCTAGGGATAGGTAGCTACGAGTAGCTCGATAGGGCGCGCATCGATCTCGGTCGATTCGTCATTTCGATCACCTTTCTCTTTTGCGTTCACGCATGTTCGATTCGTCGGGCCTCTTGGCTCTTTTTCTTTTCTTTTTTCCTCATTGCTTGCGTGACCACTCCATGTTTCGTTTCCTGCCGGTCCTTTAGCCTTTAAGCCTCCACGAACGAACTCTCCATCTCGCATCTCTTCGGTTCACGATGGTGACCTCTCACTCCTGGGAAAGAAAAAGTACGGCCAATCTGAACCTTCCTTTACGATCCCCTTGTTCGTCATGGCATCCCATAGACCGACAATCTGTTTGTTTGGTCGTATTTAGCTTATGAGCCAACAAATAATATTTTTCTCTTACACCAAATCAATCAACAATACTTTCAACTATGGCTTATAAGCCAAAAAGTCTAAACCCACAGACAATTTGCTCATGCACGAATGACGGGCTCGCACGATCCAATGCAGCCATCCATCCTACGCATCTACACTGCATGCATATAAAGGGGCACAACCGTCAGCTCCAAGAGCTGCACGAAGGCATCCCGTAGATAAGTGATCACAAGGCAATCAAGCAATGGCATCCACCGCACTAATTTTTTTTAAAGGATGGCAAGAGCTTTACCGTAATTTTTATTAGACGGAGAAACGAAAAAGAGGTTTTAGTACAAAACAGCTAGTCGACTAAACGCTTCAGCCGGGGTCGAAAGAAACACCGAAGCACAATAAAAAGCCTAAAAACCACTCCCAACAGAAATAAAAGCCGACTGAAGCGCAACCTGGTAACACCTAACATAAATAGAGGCCCCTACATAGCAACAAGAAACGAGAGCCATGTCAAATAACTCGTGGGCGTTCTAGGAAGCGTTGCTATCTTGTATTGGTTGATGTCATCCTTGCATAAACTAGCTACTGCATTCACCGCGATAATGCCCTATAGAATTTCAGCAGCATCATACTCCGCTTTTTCATTATTTGTCGACAAGTGGTCGGGGAAAGAAAAGGAATAAATCATGTAGGTTTAATAGGATACTTCCTTTGGCCATAAATGCTTAACGCTGCTGACTTCTTATGGTCTCCGAAATACTAAAGTCAAAATGTTTTTTTTTTCAACTGTTATATTTTACTTCCTACAATGCCCTCGTGCATATCCTTATCCTATTCGCAACCAGAGCTACGACCAGTGCTCATATAAATTAGAATAACGCGCATCTAAACATAGTACGGAATATGATTCCAAAACATATTAGAAGATGATATAATCGTTACATAAATCTTCAGGCCACAGGTAGTCTAGATGACTGCTCAACAAGGTGTATGTTCATGCACATTTGCTAGTCAATATACACCTATAACATTTAATAAAGATATATGAAAGTATGTTGCATGAAGAATCTATACATACTCTTTGACTTTCATGTTCACAACCGGTTAGTTTGAAATCCATTGATGACGGTTAAAACATTTAAAAATTTGGTCAGGTTTTGATCCGGCAATACATCAATTGTTTATGGCCTTAGTATTTTTCCTAACTCCGGTGGGAACTTAGCGTTGTCCACAGAGCAGCATTAGACTCTCATTGACTTTCTACTGTTCGATCAGCCGGTCTCTTCGTTGATCCATATGCTCGTCGGAAATAATAGACACAATTCATCCTGTACTACATGACAGTGCAGTGCTCTACCTCTCTACGCCACGCCAGCATTACACATACCGCCGAATCAATTTTGTGCCGCCAATGGCGAGCGAAACCTTCTCCGACAAGAGTGCACTTCAGCACCTACCAAGGCTTTCTTGAGGCAACATGCAAAGTGTTAGGTCCACAGGATAATGCTATAGCAGATCACAATAATGTGCTGGAATAACTTTCAGGGACAGGTTGCTCCAACGAAATGTGAACGGTTCCACGCTCCAAAAAAAAAGGGATTTCCTGCACAATATGCGAACTCTATTTTTTTTAAAGAAAATGGAAGAGAACTTCCCACCTCTCCGTGTATATGCCAACCCAATGTAGCTCAAAGTTGGTTATAAACTATTTACATAAACGTCTTTATACCAATTTTTTTTAAACGAAGTCTTTATACCAATTTTGAAACCTGACGGTCCAGATTCTCGTAGGCATTTGTAGGGATGAGCGTACACACATAAATAAGATTGTCTCTGTCATCTGTATGTTTAGAGAGAGAGAGAGAGAGAGAGAGAGAGAGCTCCAATCGTTTAAAAACAAAATTTTAATTCATTTCATCATTGAGATCTTGCAACGCTTGTGCTGCCGTCACAAGCTTTAGTTAGTTACATAAATTACATACCGAGAAATATACTCCCTCCATCCCAAATTGTAAGTCATTCCAAGAATCTTGGAGAGTCAAAGCTTCTCAAGTTTGACCAAAATTATAAAAAAAATTACAAAGATTTATGACATCAAATAGGTATACTATAAAAATATAATTAACAAAGAATCTATTGGTACTTAGTTGGTATCATAAATGTTATTATCTTATTATATAAACTTGGTCAAACTTGAGATGCTTTGACTCTCCAAAATTCTTGGAATGATTTACAATTTGGGATGGAGGGAGTATATCTTTGGAAACCAACTCCGCACGGCGCCGCGCCGGTACAGGATTGGGAGGTTCCCGGGTTTTGTTTTTTCGACGAAGCTAGCACAAGTGCACACAAGCTTGCTTTCCACGGCCAATGAGACGTATGAAGAGATGAAATGGCAACGGCAGAAAATCGGGAATCTGGACCGTGACTCAGCTTGCAGGTTCCACTGAAAATGCAGTGCACGGCCTTTTTATTTGGCTTTTGCAATGGGGATCCGCGGCCGTACGTGTGTCGTTGGCGTGTCCGCTCGGGCTCTCGGTCTCCAAATTTGGTAAGGGCTTTGGCTAAACAAACCAATTATTTGCGTGACACGAGTCTTATCGCTTGGTTATGGCACCCAATTATTTGCTTGCAAAAGTTTGCATCGTGTATGTGTAATAATAAAACAAGAAAGTTCAGTGCGCGCGCCAGCATTGTGGGCAGAGAATCAGTACCCCGGGCGACTGATGGTAGTACGTACGTAGCTGCGTACGCAAGCAGCCGAAAACAGAGCTGTCTCCGACAGAAGACGGAAACTAAATTCAAAATGAATCTCTAACACAATAATTATAGTCTCCAATAGAGTATCTACATGAAAGACCCATTTTAGATGCAGGAGAGGTATAACCTAAATTTTTGTATCCTCTCTTCTGGAGACACGTTCATAGAAAAGGTTGTCTTTTGGGTTTTGTTGTTGGAGAAAGCAAAAAAAATAGGTATTGAACCCTTTACCTATAATGTTACCTAAAAAACGAATAAGTTTTATATTTTGGATCGTGGTTGTTACAGACATTCCTCAGTAGCTATAGAAGTTAATAGGCGTTTTGACGATCACAGGCAATTAGTAGAGACGAAGAAGAAACACGTACTGTGATGAGTGACGGGCGCGCGTGTCGTGTCAGCGTGACGCATTCTATGCACGAACGAGACACGGGGGCGCGCACGGGCACGCAGGTCAAGTTCGGCATGCATCTGGAATAAGGATGGCAACGGGATGTACCTATCGGTATCGTTGGAATATTTTCTTCCTCGCTACAGAGAATTCATTCCGTCTCCGTCCCCGTTAACTGTCTCGGGTATAGATTCTTGCCCATCTCCGTACCCGTCGGGCATTGGTCGGGTAACAGATACCCGACGAGTACTGCATACCCGATAAACAAAGACACTTGGGGTCGCAGCTTTGCAATCGAAGACGTTTTTTCTTCACCCGGGTATAAGTGTCGGAGTCTCGAAGATGCCGAGGAGAAGGAGCGAGGTTGCGAGGAGGACGAACAAAGGTGGCAGAGAGACCGAACTGAGGAAGCGAGGGGCACGAGCGCTCGTGAGGCAGGCGTGCTTGTGCGGCTGGCGGAGATGGTAAGGAAAATTTGAACTAGCGTTCCTAGAACACACAAACTATATATATGATTGTTCCGATTTGGATCAAAATAGCTATGTTGAGCTTCTTTGGGCCTAATACTCGCATGACAGCTCAAATAGTTGGGTTCCCCAACGGGTAACGGTGACAGATAAATAGGGAACGTTCACGTACCCGCTATACCCGTCTGGGATGGATTCTTGCCCATTTAGATACCCACGGGTAAAGATATGATTCCATCCTCATCCCCTAGTAGATCAAATACCCGTCGGGTATCGGGTATTGGGGCCGTTGCCATCTTTAATCTGGAACCGCAAGATCTTGCGCAAACCCGAAGCGAGGACACGATCGATGATGCACGCACGCACAGGGAAAACGAAAAGCCCAACCCAAACCGTGCACGCTTTCAGATTATTCCGGTCACCGGTCAGCCGTCTAGACGTCGCGACTGGATCGGATTAGCCAAGTCTCGCCATCTGATCCATCCATCGATCCGATCGATCTGCAGTCTGCTTCCGGAGAGGGGAGCAGGATGTCAAAAACGCTGTTCCGTTCCCTCCGCCCTGTACCTGTCAAGGGGCTATTTTTACATACACACACCCTACATTGTCAGCGCGGAATTTTGTCACGTACGGCCGCACGCACACGTCAAATGAAACCTTGCCGGCCGATGGAACAAGAGTTTGAGAAACTCCGTCCTCTCACTAGTCGCAGCTCTCGTCGTCAAAGCTAGGGACGTAATAGTACGTGCCGGGGCCATTGTCCACTTGCTCACGAGTCACGAGTCACGACCGCTCGGAAGAACTCGCCACGCCAATGGGGAAATAGCACGAGGAAGCGCCCGTCTCCTGACGTGTCGTGTCGTGTGTAGGGTAGAACCCTGTGACAACAACACACACGACACACCGACCGTCACCGACGATTTGCCGGCCGGGAGCGGGAGGCCGGATCGGATGAGGCAGGCAGAAGGTTCCCGGTAGCGAACGAGATTCAGCTGGCTGCTGGATCCGAGAAGAAATCACGCTTTTATCTAGTACGTCAGCGGCAGCCGTACTAGTACGTCAAAAGCAGGGAGGGCGACGCTGCTGCCTACTGGTTTCGTCCAAGATCCAACGTGCCCGTGTCCCGTGGACCGAAGACGCCGACCGACGGCCACGCCGCCGCCGTGCGCACGGCAGCTAGCGTACGGCAGTTTCATGCGGTCCGGTCGGTCCCCGACCAGCCTGTTCGGTTAGCTGGTTCGTATTTTTACTGGTTTGTGAAGAAGCACTGCTGGCTGATTTGTGTGAGAGAAAAATACTATTCTAGCTGAAAATTTACGATCGTTTAGGGGGTGGGGCGCGCCGCCCGTGCGGCGTGCACGTCAAAAACATCGGCCACGCCCCACGCTCGGCTTTGACCCGACCACGTCGGGCGCTTTTCATTCACGAGCGGCCGCCGGGGGGCTCTTTGGGGTCTTGGGGCCTTGGGGGGAGTGATTGTTTAGTCTCTGGTCAGCGTCAGCGTCAGCGTCAGTAGGTGGTTGTGTATCGTGTGCTATCGGCGAAGGAGGGGAGGGCGCCAGACCATGGGCGGCTCCCGTGTTCGCCGGCTCTGTTTGGACTCTGGACCGACAAGCAAATACGTATACAGAAACTAACTACTACTACTACTCCTATCAAGGTTGGTAATGTGCCGCTTTGGTATGCGTTGATGACTTGGGGAAGGGGGCATGGTGTCACGCAAATACTTCCTCCGTCCTGTTCGCTTAGCTGATAAGTCATGGCTAAAAGTACGTTAACTGATTTGGTGTAAGAGAAAAATACTATTTATTAACTAAAAAAGCGACTTATAAACCAAGCAAACATAACAATAGTCGTTCATACCAAGAACCAAGAGAAAATACCAAAATACTCCTATCAGCTCTGCGTTCTCTCTCTTGCGTTCTTCTTTCCCCTTACAGATCTAGCTGCTGCTCCTCCTCGCGAGCTCCCCTGGCTGCGGTCGCCGGTGCGCCCGCAGCGGCTTCGTCGACCCCTGCGACCGCCCCACCAACCCCCGTTCCTGGAAGCCACGTCGAAATCGTATTCTCCTCGTCGCGCGTGGGCCTCGCCTGCCCCTCGGGGCCCTGTGCCTGGAGCCCTGGACGCGCGCTCCTTTTGCCGGCGCAAGAGCCACAGCGTGGTGGCATCTCCTGCTTGAGGTCGTGCCCGGCCTCGCCGGTCCGGGAGTAGAGGAGGGCACGGTCGGAGATGCGGCGACGGGGACCGAGCGGAGGGGGCACTCTGTTCCGTTTTATAAGATGCAGGTTGAAACCACGTGGTGTTAGTTTACTTTATATTATATTATTTATGTTTATAAATTTATAATTATTAGACAGTATAATTACTTAAGTATAAATCTAATCATATAAGTTTATATTGTAATAATTAATTGTTACTCCTTCCGTCCTGAATTATAAGATATTTTAGATTTTCTAGATACATAGTACGTGTTTACTGTACACTTAGATATATATCGTTGGTACATAGTTAAATCAATGTATCCAGTAAAACTGAAACATCTCATACTTTAAAATGGAGGCAGTAGCAAACTATTGGTTAAAGTTTTAATTTTGTTATGTGTGTGCCACACATGCGTAGGTACCGCACATACATAGAAGACCACCCTCAATTCCTCGTACAAACCCACATTCGCTTCTTTAGCATATATAGTAAGGGTTCGGTTGTCATTGTATTTAACTATATATCACTCCTACCTTTCCGCCGTAGATCATTACTATGTTTCCCGTATGCTTCCACGCCATAGCAGTAACCGACGTGCTTTCTTGTTCTGGCACGCATATAGGTAAGTATCGAGTTGTCATCATGACTCATATATCACTTTAACCTTCCACCTTGTGCACGCTGCCGTAGCGAGTATAGAGGCATACTTATTCAACGGTCGCACGTATGTGTTGTCGTTACGGTCTAGCGGTAAATCACCCAGCTGTCCTTTCCAGCGCCCCTATAACACCCCGAGTGTTTAAATACTAAAACTGGCATATCATCATATGCATTGCAAGACAATTAGTTATATTAAAAACTTTGAGATGCATACACTAAAACAAGTTTATATTCATGTGGTATGTGTTGAATTGTATTGTTTGACTCAAGTTCAAAGTTTGTTTGGATTTTGAATTTTTCGAGAAAACCCCGATTTTCAGCATTTAAATCATACCCTGAAAATCCATTTCAAAATCTAAGCATATTTTGGGGTTGAGCCCAAAAGCAAAAGTGTAGAGCTTGACAAGTTATACAAAGTTTGTTCTTGGAGTTTTTCAAGTTGTTTAGAAAAATTTTGAGTAATTCAAAAAGGCGTAATTCGTTAAATTTCCCTATTCAAATTCAAAAGTTCATTTCAAAATCTAGACCGAATTAGGAGATGGTTATAAAAGCAAATTTGTAGAACTTTTGATTTTGAACAACTTTTGTTTTTAGAGATTTTTGAGTTGTTATGAAAATTTGGGAGTAATTTGAGTTTCTAACTGGATGGTAATTCTGTAATTAAGTGGAACAGTACTCGCCACTCAAACTACACCGCCGGCGACCTTCTTCGGCGTTCCAGGCGCGTCGTGGCCGTCCTTGGCGTCGCGCTGGCACGGAAACGGCTCCGTCGTGGCTTCCTTGAGTTTCTGAGTCGCGTTATAAGAACCGAGACGCCGTCGTCGTCGTTTTTCTTCATCCTCTGTTTTTCCCGTCACCACCACCGCAGCTCTGTCGAGCTCTCGCCATCGACCTAGCACCGTTGCCGTCTCGGCAAAGCTCGTCCCAGCTTCGCCTATTCCTTGCGCACCCAGCCAACCAACCTTGGTCGCCTGTATTCGCCGAGAACTTGCTGTGCGCGCTCTTCTTCCTCGCGGTCGGCAACATCTCCGTCGTGGCTGCTCCGTCGTGGCCAGCACTCTACGGTGAGCTTCTGACCTCGGGAAGCATTGTTTCAGCTTCTCCATGATGCCGTGGTGCTTTATGCCTGGTTGATTGACCATTTTGTCCACCACAGTCGCCGGAACATCACCGTCGTCGTTGCGTGCTCCGCCGTGGTTGCTGTGAACGTCTTCGAGCGGCCTCCGTTGATCATCCAGCTCGGCTCTTGGCTCCAACTCGTTCGGGGTGAGCTGCTGGTGCTTCCTGAGCCATCCGTTTAAGCTTTACAGGTCTCACATCGCCGGCGTAGTGCAGCAGCGCCATCGTGGCCGCCATGGTCGGCGTATGTGCTCGGTTCAGTCCGTAATTGGTCGCGTTAGTGCCATAAATCGATGCGCTGTGACGTAGTGATCATGTTAGTACCCTCGCCGTCGCTGTTGGTCTCACCGGCGGTGAGAATTCGCTGGTCAGCACGCGTGCCGCCGTGGTCAATGTCGGAGGAAGGGGATGACAGGTGGGGTCAAGGTGTCAGCGACTCAGTGATTTCAAAATGGATTTTTCTATTTTCATATTTGAATGAATAGTGTCTGTTTTTGTTATTTTTGTATAAATTTAATTAGAGCTCTAAAATTTATGAAAATTTTTGTGTGACCTCTCTGTGATGCATATTATTTAAGAAAAATATGAAATAATGTTTTTTCAGTAATTTTTGAATGTGCTAAAAATTGCTCAGTTTATTAATAAATGGATTTCCATGATTTTTCTAGGCTTATTTAATTGTCCAAAAATTATGAAATTTGTTTTGCCACTTACTTATCATGTAATGAACATTTACTAAAATTTTGAGCTCAATTAGAATAAGTTGATTTATTTCATAATTTTGAATTAAATAATTAATTCATAAAAGCAAATAGTAACCTTTAATGATTTAGGTTTTGTTTGAAATTTTGGATTGAGTGATGACCTTGGGTCATTAGTTGATAATGATCCTTGGCAATTGATGTATGTGTTACGAAAAAGATTTGGTTAGTTTGACTTGCAACTGTACCACGAAGGAAAGTTGTATTCAAATTCTTAATTTTTGCATCCATCATCGAGCATCATGTTTCGTATTCCGCATCATGTTAAACATGGTATTGTTACTACGTGTAGTGAACGAAGGTGAACACGTGGTAATTAATCAAGTTGTTGAGGAAGTTAATCCGTCTATTGAGGTCGGATCGAATACTTGTGAAACGTCGCAGGAACCAGACTTTTCCGTCAACAAAGGCAAGCCCCGGATGCATACAAACCTACCTTGTGTTTTACAAATTAATTTTGCTTTTGCTTTCTGTTACTGCATTAAGTGATTAGGAGTTAAGTAAGAACCTCATTGGTGTATTACCACCCTTGTTATTCTATATTTACCATATTACTAGTTTTAAATTCGTACATGCCTAGTTCTGCTTAGCTATGCGTAGAACGATGAAAGTCGGGTGATTACCTGCCACCTGTAAGTTTTAAATGGAACCTTGGTTACTTAGGTTATCATGTGATATGGGGATGTGGAGTAATAAATCTAGACCGGGCAGACTCGGTGTGTGTGAGCCACAAGACATGGAGGTCTATGAGCGGGCTCTTTCCGCCTGTGTCGATTAAGGTCCGTCCGTTGTTGAACTATGTGTGGTGAGACTTTGTAGTACTAACCACATACTCTGATAAGCCTTAACTTGGCGATTCTATTACAAGAATGGCTACTCGCGCACTGGGAGTGGAGAGATGGCGGGAATAGCATGTACCCACGTGGCAATGGGCTGGATTGGTGGAGTACTGTATTCTCGGGTGGCGCGGACCCGTTCTTGTTTTAGAGGAATCGAGAGTAGGTTGGTATATGTAGGTCAGGGACTTGCATATGTCATGTGGTATGGAATTCCCAGCTGGGTTTAATCGGTTCGAATTGTCGTTGCTCCTCGGTTATGGAGACTCACTTCTCTGTTCATCATCGTAGTATTAATAACTGGAACTCGATTAAGGCTTGTGAAGGTGTTGGATATGAAGTTTTATGATCTCAACACGGATCGTGTTAGCTTGTATATGATTTTATGAAGTTTTCTATATCAAGAATTTTGTTAAAGAGCTTTTACGCAAAAGAACTTTGATTATTGTTAAAGCTATACCTTGAATCCCTGAGCCTGCATTCCTAAGTTTATCAGTTAATATTTCGGTTAAGTCTTGTTGAGTACTTTTGTACTCAGGGTTCGTTGACCCCTGTTGCAGGTGAGCCTCATGAGCAGATCTGTTTTGGATCGTGCTGCATGATAGTTGTTCCTTGTGATGACGATGAGAAGTAAATGTGTGGCCCTTGGGCAGGGCAGTTTCGTTGTGTGTTTTGTATTATATTATAATGCCACTCCACTACTACTATGGTTTGTAATAATTATAGAACTTAGTTTGTAAGGTTTGAAACAACTGGTTTGTAAACTAAGTTATCGTAAGACTTCCGCTGTTTTTACTCTGGTATTGATATTTGAATAAATGTTGTAATACTGGAATAACTCTGTAACGTGATCCTGCTCGGAAATCATGGATGATTCGAGGTTCCCCGAGGACACCCGACAGACTTCTGAAGTTACCAGGAATATATGCATAGTTGTCAAAGGTCGATGGACAGTGACAAGTGTATGTGGGTCCTATAATTTAGGAGGGTTCTTCCACAGAATGGTATCAAAGCGATCATTGCAAGGTTTTTGTTGTATTGTTTTACAAAAACTTCAAAATGATTTGGGATGGCTAAATTTAACTTGATAATTTAGTCCAAATTGCTTCTAACTTATCTTATTTCTTTCTCACCATTCTGTATTTGATTAAAAAGGTTTTGTGTGGTGTAGTAATCTTACTATGCCCTATATAAAAATAAATGTTGTTTATGTGCATTATAAACTTTGATGTTTTTGTTCGTAAGAACGATTCATGCATCATGATTAATTCACTCGTTACTTCCTTCACCTCTTAGTCTGGAGTTGAGTAGTGAGTCTGGTTTGAGTAATGTAATCCATCATAAGCTGCTCTTTAGACTTTGATCAAATGGTCTTACTTGGATTAAATTGGCTTCCTACAGTATGGCTCGTGCCAAGATGACGCCCCGTAAGTCCACTGGACCCAAAGGAGTTCCTCGTCACCAACTTGCCCCTAGAAATGACGGTGCTAGCAGTAGTAGCTCTAGGTCTAATCCCTAGGCAGAGATACAGAGGATTTCTGCAGAGTTAGCACAAGCTACTAGAGATAGGGCTCTGGATGCTATACAGGTAGGAGAATTACAGGATCAATTGAGGCGTCTCACCACCGCGCACAGGAACTGCGAAAGCATGTTAGTTCGTACGGTGGAGGGAAGAAATGAAGCTTAGCACAGGGAAAATGTAGCTAGAGCTAGAACTCATGAGCTAGAATTCTATGTAGAAGATTTAGAAGAACATAATACTTATCTGCATGAGGAAGTTCATAGGCTTAGCAATCTGTTAAATCCAAATCATGAGCCCCAAGCTGATGCCAAGGACCCCGGTGTCATCCTTGCCAATGATAACGAATCGGAAGAGGAAGAAGAAGAAGATCCTAAAGAATTAATAATGATCAATGAAAGTGATGATGAAGGCGGTAATAATTCCGGAATGGATACCGAGCCTGAAGTTTGAAGTAATCACGGAAAGGAGTAGAGTTGTATAATAGTTAGTTATAGTTAAGTTATGTAGTTTTGTTTTGGTACTTACAGGTTCTGGTGTTTATATTAGTAAACCCTATGTAAATGTGTCTGGAGTAAGCTTTTGTGCAATTCAATAAAGGCTTGTGAATAAAGTTTGGTTTGTTATGAGCAGATGCGTCGTACGCAGGGTTTGTATATTCCTGGAACTTCACAAGATGAGGATGGTATTCCAGATCCGCCACCAGTTCCAACAAATCTAGCTGATGCTATAACCGCACTTGTCAATGTGATGGCTGAAAATTCCCGTTTGCTTCATGAGATCGCTCTAAGTAATCAGAATCAGACGCAAGGAAACCGTGGTCGCCACCACAACAGATAGGAGGCTACATATGTTGACTTTACAGACACAAGACCACCGGTGTTCACCAAGGCAGATGAACCATTGGAAGCTGATGACTGGCTTTGAACCATGGAACAGAAATTTGACCTTATTCCTTGCACGGAGTATCAGAAACCTGTGTTTGCCACCCAGCAACTTAGAGGAGCAGCAAGTGCTTGGTGGGTGAACTTAGTGGCTATGCAACCAGCTGGTATTCCAATAACTTGGGCTGAGTTCCGTACTGCTTTCCGAGCCCATTATATCCCTGAAGGAGTGATGGCCATGAAGCTAGATGAATTCCTTGCTTTGAAGTAAGGAGATCAAACCGTGATGCAGTATGTGGGAAGATTCAATCACCTATCACAATATGCATCTGAATATGTCAATACTGATGCCAAGAAGAAGAGGTGGTTTATATGAGGTTTGAATACCAAACTACAAACAATGATGACAACTTACACCAATGTCACTTATCATGAGGCCGTAAATATTGCAATTGCTTCGGAGTCAAAGTATCGGCAGCATAAGGAGCTCAAAAAGAAAAAGAGTATGCCGTCCGGATCTTTTGGGGGAAATTAGAAGAGGCAGAGGGTGATTTATCATACAGTACATCATAATCGTCCGCCATAGTCTCAAGCCGGGCAACAGTCAAATGTCTGTCCTGCTATAACCTATCTGAATTCACAGTCAACCAATGCTCCTGGTGGCAATGCTCCAACGTCCTAGGGTCACAACTATCCGTGTTACAATTGTGGAAGGACTGGTCATTTCTCCAGGAAATGTCCATATCCTAGGCAGGCTAATCAAAATTATCAGAAGGCTCCTGCCAATCAACAACAGGGTCAGGCACCAAACAAGAACCCCAATCAGAATGCTCAGAAGGGCAAAGATGAGAGGAAGACAGGACGAGTGTTCTATATTCAAGCTGGAGAAATTTTGGAAGGAGAGCCAGTGATGATGGGTATGTTTCCTGTTGCCAATCACCCTACAGTTATACTTTTTGATTCTGGCGCATCGCATTCATTCATCAATAGAACATTTGTCGTGAAGTATGAAATTTCAATTGGGGCAACAAAGGAAAGTTTCTTTATACAGTCGCCTGGGGGACATCTGTGTACTAAGGAAATGGTATACCAGGTACCCATAAACCTGGGTGGGCATATTTTTCCCACTACCATGATTATCCTTAAGGATCAGGATATAGATGTAATCTTAGGAATAAATTGGATGTATCAGTATAAGGCTGTTATAGATGCTTTGAATAGGACATTAAGAGTAAGTTTGCCTGATAGTAATTCTCAACTTCTCATCCAACTTCCAACCCTAAGAAGATCAGTGGGCAAGATTTGTGCAACTACTGTCAAAGAGATTAGAGATATTCCGGTAGTGTGTGAATTTCTGGATGTGTTTCCAGAAGATCTACCCGGTCTACCACCTGATAGGGATGTCCAGTTTAACATAGAGTTGCAACCTGGAACAGCTCCGATTTCTCGGAGAGCTTATAGGATGCCACCTAAGGAATTGGCCGAGTTGAAGACTCAGTTACAAGAATTGATTGAGAAATGATTTATTCAACCTAGTTCATCACCTTGGGGATGTCCGGCAATATTTGTGAAAAAGAAAGATGAGACCCTAAGGTTATGTGTTGACTATCGTCCGTTGAATGAAGTGACCATCAAGAATAAGTATCCCTTACCTCGGATAGATTTGCTTTTTGATCAATTGGCCGGAGCCAAAGTTTTCTCCAAGATAGATTTGAGGTCAGGATATCACCAAATTAAGATAAAGCCTAAAGATATTCCCAAAACGGTATTTACCATAAGATATGGATTATATGAATACTTGGTAATGTCTTTTGAATTGACAAATGCTCCAGCTCATTTCATGTATCTGATGAACTCAGTATTCATGCCTGAGCTAGACAAGTTTGTAGTGGTGTTTATTGATGACATTTTAGTATATTCTAAGAATAAGAAAGAACATGCGGGACATCTCAGAATTGTTCTGACCCACTTGAGAGAACATCAACTATATGCCAAGTTCAGCAAGTGTGATTTTTGGCTTAAGGAAGTGCAATTTCTTGGACATGTCTTGTCAGCCGAAGGAGTTGCAGTTGATCCCAGCAAAGTGAAGGATGTGGTTGATTGGAAACCGCCAACCATAGTTCATCAAATTCGGAGTTTTCTGGGTTTGGCAGGGTATTACCGTCGATTTATTCCAGATTTCTCTAAAATATCAAAGTCCATAACTGAATTGTTGAAAAACCAAGTCAAGTTTGTCTGGTCATCTGATTGTGAAGAGGCTTTCCAGACTTTGAAAAGATTGTTGACTACTGCACCAGTGCTAGCCTAACCTGATATCGAAAAGCCATTTGATGTGTATTGTGATACTTCAGGTATTGGTATTGGATGTGTGTTGATGCAAGAAGGCTGAGTCATTGCTTATGCATCTAGGCAACTTAAGCAGCATGAAGAACACTATCCGACTCATGATCTAGAATTAGAAGCTATGGTCCATGCTCTGAAGATTTGGCGGCATTACCTGCTTGGTAATACGTGCCATATGTATACAGACCACAAAAGCTTAATGTATATCTTTACTCAGTCAGAGTTGAACATGCGACAGAGAAGATGGTTAGAACTGATTACGGATTATGACTTGGAAGTACATTATCACCCCGATAAAGCAAATGTGGTTGCAGATGCCCTCAGTCGCAAAAGTTATTGCAATTGTCTAGCAGTGAGAACAATGGGTTTGACGCTATGTCAAGAAATGGAGAAGTTGAATGTAGAAGTAATTCAACAAGGTAGTTTGACCAACATAATTGTTGAAGCCACTATTCGAGATCAAGTTATTGCTGCTCAGAAGGAAAACAAGGGTATAGCCCATATCAAGGAAAGAGTCAAGAATGGAAAAGCAGAATGCTTCAGCATAGATGATGAAGGTGTGTTATGGTTCAAGGATCGCCTGGTGGTACCAAAAGTTCCTGAGTTGCGTCAGTCAATTCTAGAAGAGGCACATGCTACTAGGTTATCTATCCATCTAGGAAGTAACAAGATGTACCATGATTTGAAGCAAAGATTCTGGTGGACTAAAATGAAGATAGAGATTGCTAGATATATAGCAAAGTGTGATACTTGTCAAAAGGTGAAAGCGATACATTTGAGGTCTGCTGGTGAATTACAACCATTACCTATTTCATCTTGGAAATGGGAGGACATAAGTATGGATTTTATTGTTGGTCTACCCAAGACATCAAAGGGATTTGATTCAGTATGGGTTATTGTAGATCGACTAACCAAATCAGCATATTTTCTTCCAGTCTAGAATACATATCCCACTATACGGTATGCCAAGATGTATTTAGAGCGAATTGTGAGTCTCCATGGAGTACCCAAGACTATTGTGTCAGATAGGGGTACACAGTTTGTCTCCAACTTTTGGAAACAATTGCATTCTTCATTGGGTACCAAACTTCTGTATAGTACAGCTTATCATCCACAGACTGATGGACAGACTGAAAGAGTCAATCAAGTACTTGATGATATGTTAAGGTGTTGTGTCCTTAACTATTCCAATAAGTGGGATGAATGCTTACCTTTAGCCGAGTTCTCATACAACAATAGTTATTAAGAAAGCATTAGAATGGCTCTATTTGAAGCACTCTATGGTCGTAGATGTAGAACATCGTTGAGTTGGTCTGAGCCTGGAGAAAGAAGATTCTTTGGAGTTGACCTTGTGAAAGAAACAGAAGACAAGGTTAGGCAAATACAGAGTAATTTGAAGATAGCTTAGTCCCGCCAAAAGAGTTATGCGGATAGAAGACGGAGACCATTGGTATTTAACAAAGGAGATTTTGTATATCTGAAAGTATCACCAATGAAGGGAGTTACCCATTTTGGTGTTAAAGGAAAGTTGGTACCCTGATATATTGGACCATATCAAATTTTGGAAAGGTTTGGAAAAGTGGCATATCGCTTGAAATTACCTGAACATCTCGCAGCTGTGCATGATGTGTTCCATATTTCTCAATTGAAAAAGTGTCTCCGAGTGCCTGAACAGAATGTTGAAGTTGAAGGAGTGGAACTAGAACCGGATTTAACTTACTCCGAATATCCTATCCGAGTGTTAGATCAGAAAGATCGTGTTACTCGAAGACGGACAATCAAGTTCTATAAAATACAATGGAATCAACATTCAGAAGAGGAAGCTACCTAGGAATCAGAAGATTACTTGTTAGAAAAGTTTCCAGAGTTTCTAGCGTCAATATAGAATAGAGTAATGCTAGTTGAGCTCGGTTGCTACAAATTGTGTTTTATAAAGGAACCTCAGCTGTTTTATGGACAAGTTTTGGATGTTTTTGGACTGACACATTTCCTTTTCTATTACTTACTCTATGGCTTTGAATCTCGGGGCGAGATTTCTTTTAGGGGGAAGGATTGTAACACCCCGGGTGTTTAAATACTAAAACTGCCATATCATCATATGCATTGCAAGGCAATTGGTCATATTAAAAACTTTGAGATGCATATACTAAAACAAGTTTATATTCATATGGTATGTGTTGAATTGTATTGTTTGACTCAAGTTCAAAGTTTGTTTGGATTTTGAATTTTTTGAGAAAACCCTGATTTTCAGCATTTAAATCCTACCCTAAAAATCCATTTCAAAATCTAAGCATATTTTGGGGTTGAGCCCAAAAGCAAAAGTGTAGAGCTTGACAAGTTATATAAAGTTTGTTTTTGGAGTTTTTCAAGTTGTTTAGAAAAATTTTGAGTAATTCAAAAAGGCGTAATTCGTTAAATTTCCCTATTCAAATTCAAAAGTTCATTTCAAAATCTAGACCGAATTAGGAGATGGTTATAAAAGCAAAGTTGTAGAACTTTTGATTTTGAACAAATTTTGTTTTTGGAGATTTTTGAGTTGTTATGAAAATTTGGGAGTAATTTGAGTTTCTAACCGGATGGCAATTCTGTAATTAAGTGGAACAGTACTCGCCGCTCAAACTACACCGCCGGCGACCTTCTTCGGCGTTCCAGGCGCATCGTGGCCATCCTTGGCGTCGCGCTGGCACGAAAACGGCTCCATCGTGGCTTCCTTGAGTTTCTGAGTCGTGTTATAAGAACCGAGACGCCGCCGTCGTCGTTTTTCTTCCTCCTCTGTTTTTCCCGTCACCATTTTGTCCACCACACTCGTGGGAACATCACCGTCGTCGTTGCATGCTCCGCCGTGGTTGCTATGAACGTCGACCAGCGCCTCCGTTGATCATCCAGCTCGGCTCTTGGCTCCAACTCGTTCGGGGTGAGCTGCTGATGCTTCCTGAGCCATCCGTTTAAGCTTGACAGGTCTCACATCGCCGGCGTAGTGCAGCAGCGCCGTCGTTGCCGCCATGGTCAGCGTAGTGCTCGGTTCAGTCCGTAATTGGTCGCATTAGTGCCATAAATTGATGCGCTGTGACGTAGTGATCATGTTAGTACCGTCGCCGTCGCTGTTGGTCTCACCGGCGGTGAGAATTCGCCGGTCAGCACGCGTGCCGCCGTGGTCAACATCGGAGGAAGGGGATGACAGGTGGGGTCAAGGTGTCAGCGACTCAGTGATTTCAAAATGGATTTTTCTATTTTCAGATTTGAATAAATAGTGTCTGTTTTTGTTATTTTTGTATAAATTTAATTAGAGCTCCAAAATTTATGAAAATTTTTGTGTGACCTCTCTGTGATGCATATTATTTAAGAAAAATATGAAATAATGTTTTCAGTACTTTTTGAATGTGATAAAAATTGCTCAATTTATTAATAAATGTATTTCCATGATTTTTCTAGGCTTATTTAATAAATTATGAAATTTGTTTTGCCACTTACTTATCATGTAATGAACATTTACTAAAATTTTGAGCTCAATTAGAATAAGTTGATTTATTTCATAATTTTGAATTAAATAATTAATTCATAAAAGCAAATAGTAACCTTTAATGATTTAGGTTTTGTTTGAAATTTTGGATTGAGTGATGACCTTGGGTCATTAGTTGATAATGATCCTTGACAATTGATGTATGTGTTACGAAAAAGATTTGGTTAGTTTGACTTGCAACTGTACCACGAAGGAAAGTTGTATTCAAATTCTTAATTTTTGCATCCATCATCGAGCATCATGTTTCGTATTCCGCATCATGTTAAACATGGTATTGTTACTACGTGTAGTGAACGAAGGTGAACACGTGGTAATTAATCAAGTTGTTGAGGAAGTTAATCCGTCTATTGAGGTCGGATCGAATACTTGTGAAACGTCGCAGGAACCAGACTTTTCCGTCAACAAAGGCAAGCCCCGGATGCATACAAACCTACCTTGTGTTTTACAAATTAATTTTGCTTTTGCTTTCTGTTACTGCATTAAGTGATTAGGAGTTAAGTAAGAACCTCATTGGTGTATTACCACCCTTGTTATTCTATATTTACCATATTACTAGTTTTAAATTCGTACATGCCTAGTTCTGCTTAGCTATGCGTAGAACGATGAAAGTCGGGTGATTACCTGCCACCTGTAAGTTTTAAATGGAACCTTGGTTACTTAGGTTATCATGTGATATGGGGATGTGGAGTAATAAATCTAGACCGGGCAGACTCGGTGTGTGTGAGCCACAAGACATGGAGGTCTTATGAGCGGGCTCTTTCCGCCTGTGTCGATTAAGGTCCGTCCGTTGTTGAACTATGTGCGGTGAGACTTTGTAGTACTAACCACATACTCTGATAAGCCTTAACTTGGCGATTCTATTACAAGAATGGCTACTCGCGCACTGGGAGTGGAGAGATGGCGGGAATAGCATGTACCCACGTGGCAATGGGCTGGATTGGTGGAGTACTGTATTCTCGGGTGGCGCGGACCCGTTCTTGTTTTAGAGGAATCGAGAGTAGGTTGGTATATGTAGGTCAGGGACTTGCATATGTCATGTGGTATGGAATTCCCAGCTGGGTTTAATCGGTTCGAATTGTCGTTGCTCCTCGGTTATGGAGACTCACTTCTCTGTTCATCATCGTAGTATTAATAACTGGAACTCGATTAAGGCTTGTGAAGGTGTTGGATATGAAGTTTTATGATCTCAACACGGATCGTGTTAGCTTTGTATATGATTTTATGAAGTTTTCTATATCAAGAATTTTGTTAAAGAGCTTTTACGCAAAAGAACTTTGATTATTGTTAAAGCTATACCTTGAATCCCTGAGCCTGCATTCCTAAGTTTATCAGTTAATATTTCGGTTAAGTCTTGTTGAGTACTTTTGTACTCAGGGTTCGTTGACCCCTGTTGCAGGTGAGCCTCATGAGCAGATCTGTTTTGGATCGTGCTGCATGATAGTTGTTCCTTGTGATGACGATGAGAAGTAAATGTGTGGCCCTTGGGCAGGGCAGTTTCGTTGTGTGTTTTGTATTATATTATAATGCCACTCCACTACTACTATGGTTTGTAATAATTATCGAACTTAGTTTGTAAGGTTTGAAACAACTGGTTTGTAAACTAAGTTATCGTAAGACTTCCGCTGTTTTTACTCTGGTATTGATATTTGAATAAATGTTGTAATACTGGAATAACTCTGTAACATGATCCTACTCGGAAATCATGGATGATTCGGGGTTCCCCGAGGACACCCGACAGACTTCTTAAGTTACCAGGAACATATGCATAGTTGTCAAAGGTCGATAGACAGTGACAAGTGCATGTGGGTCCTATAATTTAGGAGGTTCTGCCACAGCCCCGCCATCACCCAGAACGACAACATGATAATTGTATTTGTGTGCACACCATATTTGTCCATGGCAGTCTCGCGTATATGCTATGTATTAGGGTCTGTTTGGCAGGGCTCTGTCTCCTCTGAAAATGGCTCCGGCTCTGGCTCATCTGAAGAAGCAGCTCCGACGGAGGAGCTGAAGCTGTTCTGGAAAACATTTGGTAAAACGGCTCATTCGCACTAGACGACATGAACCCACAGCAAGGAGCCGCGCGAACTCGTTTTTTAGGCTTCTCCCGCGCAGGCAAAAAATGGCTCCGGCTCTTAACCGGCTCCCCATGCGAAGCCCTTTCTAAAACAGGCGTTTGGCACAGCTCCTGCAGGAGCCGGAGCTGAAGCCCCTGCAGGAGCCCTACCAAAGAGGCTCTTAATATGGTTATAGGTTATGTGGATCTCTTTTTTTCGTGGACGCTTGTATCAAGGTGATATGAGGACTATATTTTTGGAGGTAGGATATTTGTCAGCAGTGGTGATCAATCCCACGAATATAAACTCGATCATGAGCCCATGAAGCATATGTCAACCATAAAAAACATTTTATAGAGGCTTTTACCAGCGTGCCATTAAAAAGTCGTTAATTACTCATAAGCTATTAAAAAAGTTGAGCTCTCACAGATGCCACGGCTCTGAACTCCTTTGTCCCCTAAGCCATTCCGTCTAGTTTTATCTCCAATGGTGTCAAACAGATAGATGAAATGACCACTTTGCCCTACAATGGGTTCGGTTTGTCAGCCACCCAAACTTTCCTCTCTCTCTCTCTCTTCTCTTCCCTGTAGCCGAGCGAAGCCGCCGAGTGACCCGCAGCCGGCACCCTTGGGCACCGCCTATGGAGGCGCGGACGGCGCGACCACCGTCTGTCGCCCCTGCATGGGGGATGCCATCTCGGTGGCTGAATCAACACGCAGGCCACCGTGAGCAGGCGCTCCAGCACCTCGACACGCCGCCAACTAGCAGGCCACCGTGAATCCCGCGTTGCCGCCAACGAGCAGTCCGCCGGACGCCACCCCAACCGTGAATCCCGCGCCGGATGCCGCCCACAACCGATGACGAGGAAGTCACGACCGTAGGTGTCAAGGATTACGTTGCGGTCCTTGAAGGGTCGCTCGAGCGCACGAATTTGCTACTCCAACTCCAAGTCTCTCTCGACTCTCATCCCGCCGTCGCCGCCAGCTACTCTCCCCGCTCGATATGGCGTCCAGGGGGCAGCGACGCCACCAGCCACTCACCCCGCGGTACTGCGCGCCCAGGGCCAGTGCAGCGTCGCGCCGGTTGCTCGCCCTGCACGGTACAACATCCATGGGCAGCGCCGCCGCCGGCCACTCGCCCCGATCTGCTTACAGAACCCCTCGAGACGGAAGATGAAGGAGTTGGCGAAGGGACGCGAGCTGGAGAAAGGATGCGCTCTGCCGCTAGCTTGAGAGAAACGTAATTTGGCTTGGAATCAATCTTGGCTGTTATTGACTGTCAAAATGAGATTGGGGATAGAGGGTACAGGGTACGTGAACAAATCATGGTTCGTGAGCAAATCAGGGGAGGCGTAGCTGCCATGGCCGGCCTCGTGTCTCGGGGCGCAACCCCCTGTCCGCGGCTACTGGTGGCCTAGCTAGGGGTGCACCTACCCTGATCGTGGGCGCAACTGCCTTGGCCAGCGGCGCTGCTACCCTAGCTGCCATGGCCGACGGGCCTGTCGTAGACGGTCCTCGGTGGCCAGCAAACACGACGCGAGGAGGCGAGCTCCGTCCCAGCCGCGCCCCAGCCACCACGAATGGCGCCCGCACGAGCCTTGGCCAGGCCATCGCGAGCGTCGTGGGCGAGCTCAGCACGAGGGAGGGCGATAGCGAGAGCGGTGGCGCAGCGAGCGCGAAGGCGTGCGCAAAAGGAAGGCAGAAGCGGCCCGAGGGCAGAGGGATTGGGAGATAGGGGTAGTTTGGACATCTTTGCTAGCCGGGCTCACGTGTAAGGGCGAGCAAAAGGTAAAAAACGAACGGAATGTCGACGGAATGGCATGGGAGACAAAAAGAGTTAAGAGCAGTGGCACTTGTGGGAGCTCAACTTTTTAAATGACTTGTGGGTAATTACCAACTTTTTTAATGGCACACGGGTAAAAGCCTCCATTTTATATAGCTTATTATTCTCCACTCCACAATATTTCCTCAAATTCAATATTTCCTAATATTGTGTGCTCCAAATTCAAATCCCCCTTTCACCCTCAAAAATCAAAATGATGCATCGCAATTAATTCAACCAGCCATTCCGATTAGGTCTCGTAATCATAGAATCGCCTTCTCTATCCCAAATTTAAGCAATCCCCATCAGTCGTCATCAGCCCTTTAAACCTTACCAAGCTCTTCCTCCAACCTCATCTAAAAAAACTTCTGATCTTACCTTTTTTTTTCGCCTTCTTCCCTATAAATAACTGGCCTTCCCAAATCGCCCACAACAACGCTCACACAGAAACCACCCACCTGCGCCTCGGTTTTACGGCCGTTCCCTCACCGCCCCGCGCGAGCCAAGCCATGAAGCTGGAGGTCATGCCCATGCCCAAGCAGCGGGTGCTGGAGGCGGAGCAGAGGGAGGAGGCCATGGAGATGAGCAGCCTGGACCTGTGGAAGCACGAGAAGCCCCCAAGGATCTGCCCCTTGCCCCCGCCGCTCCCGCCGCCGGCGGCGGCGTGCGACGAGGCGACGCTCGTGCCGCCGCTCAACTTCGCCATGGTCGACGACGGCATCTTCCGCTCCGGCTTCCCGGATACCTCCAACTTCCGGTTCCTCAAGACCCTCAACCTCCGCTCCATCGTGTAAGCGTCTCTTTCGCTCCCCCCACGCCGCCCCCGTCTCTCGAATTACCGCGAAAGTTGTTGTCGCGTGCTCGTGCGCGGCGCTCTGAAGCGTTCTAGCGCGCCAGGTACCTGTGCCCGGAGCCGTACCCGGAGACGAACATGGAGTTCCTCGAGAAGAACGGGATCAGGCTCCATCAGTTCGGAATCGAGGGGCGCAAGGTAATTAAAACAATTAACAATCCGGCCACCTGGTTTCATCGAAATCTTGTGCTGCTTTGCGGTCGGTTAGCGATAGTTCATGGAGGCGTAGAATTACCTTGGAGGGATTAAAAAAAAAATGGTTTGCTTTCGGTAACATCCATGGTGCACGGCTTGTTTGCCCCGAGCCGACGTTGCTGATCATATGTCGTCTTGTGTATCCTAATTTAGTACTAGCTGCACTTCCACTGGTGATTTTGGGGATAGTCCCAGTGCTTTACTCAATTAAATTTATTTGTTATTGTAACTGACTTGCCTGAAAGGGTCCATAAATCCTCTTCAGTCTTCACGTAGGCACGCAGTGTTATCTGGAGAATTTTCAAAATTCACGGCGAATCGGTAGTGGTCCCTTTCAGCATTGCTTTGATTAATGAAGCCAGCTCAGATTTAAAACAATTCTTTTCCCAATATTCTCGAGTGTTTTTTTATTGTTGCGTTGATGCGTTCCTATGAATACAAGCCTACCACTACCAGCGTGTATTCATCACCCCTTTTGGCTTGGAGCATCTCCATGTGTCGCATTTATTTCTATTTCTTTTTATTTCTTTTTGTGAAATATTTTTTTTCTTATTTTGGTTCCATGCTATGGTGATTTTCGCTGTTTCTGCAAACTAGGTAAATCATGCAATTACTTTGATACAAGTGTTTTCTTGTTGGAACCCTAGTGTGAGTCTTTCAGTTCAATAGTATTTTTTAGAACTCCCGTCTTGTTCTACTGTTTGTATCCTGTACTTCGTAGATGTTTGCTAGATTTCTTTTAATGGGCAGTTTTAGGCCCTGTTTAGTTGCACCCCAAAACACCAAATTTTTCAAGATTCTCCGTCACATCGAATCTTTGGACGCATGCATGAAGCATTAAATATAAATAAAAAATAAAACTAATTACACAGTTTAGACGAAATCCATGAGACGAATCTTTTAAGTCTAATTAGATTATAATTGGACACTAATTGCCAAATAACAACGAAAATGCTACAGTAGCGTTTTGCCAAAAATTTTGGCATCCAAACTTGCCCTTATTGGTTCCAGAGGAAACGAACAATTCTTGCTGACAATATGTTTCCTTTTCTCCAGTTTGTCATGTTTCTTTTGATTGTACATTTGTGCTGACAGTCACACTGAACTTGGTAACTTTGTCATACTTCTGCAATCTAAAACCCTTCAGTCATTTGGTTGTTTCCGCACCTTGAGCTGTTCAGCTTCCTTCTGTGTTTGGCAGCCTAATCTATTATTATGGGGTCACTACGTTGCCAGAGGTTCAAAACTGACTGCAGATATCTGAGTGGTAATGGCTGTGTCAAACAGCATACACGAATTGATTTTAGAAATGTACCGATTTATCTTTGTGAGTTTGTGAGAAAAGCTTCAAGATATGCCTGTAACTTCAGCAATGACGTCCTGAGGATGGTGAATGCACAATAAAAAAAAGTGTCGCAGAAGGTGGATTGTAGTTTTCCTCTATGTTGACGGTGCCTAGGAACATTGTTTTTGAGGCGCCGCGGCGAGGCGCGGCGCCCGACCCCCTTCACAACGCCTAGGCGTTTGTGGCGGACACCTAGGCGACGCCATACGCATATTGTAAGGCGTTGTAAGCTAGAATTTTATATACTAGTGCCTGCTGGATGCTACATAAAAGAAAGCAAGAGCCTTATGTTTGAGGAGGCAGAGCAGAGAGTATAGCATATTCAGAGCAGACAGAGCAGAGCAGAGCCTAGCATAGCATATTCAGATTCAGATTCAGAGCAGAGCTTGAGGAGGCAAAGCAGAGAGTACAGAGCAGCAGTACAAGCACTCAAGCAGAGCAGAGCAGAGCAGACAGAAGAGTGGGTGTCCAAGAAGCCCGCCTCCGCCACTGCAGCTACCTCCCGCGGCCCGCTCCACGCCTCCGTCGACGCCAAGCTCCAGACGCTCTGCCAAAACATCGCCGCGTCCAAGAAGAAGGGCGCCAAGAAGCCCGCCTCCGCCACTGCAGCTGCTGCCACGTCGTCGTCCACCCCCACCAGCAACTGCTCCTCTTCGCCGTCCTCCGACGACGCGTCCTCGTCCTGCCGCGAGTCCGCAGCTGAGTCCTCGTGCCCGTCCCCGTCGCCGTCTGCCTCCCCCGAACCGTCGACGGTGCCGGAGATGCAGCAGCTGGACTTCAGCGAGGCGCCATGGGACGAGGCCGCCGGCTTCGCGCTCACCAAGTTCCCGTCGTACGAGATTTGGAAAAGCAGAGTAGCAGCCGGCCGGTGGACACGAGCAGAGTAGCAGCCCAGCGGAGGTCGAGGTCCGTCCGCTGCCTTCTTTCTTCCTCTCCCCTCGCCCGCACTCGCGGTCAATGACTCGCGCGGTCGATTTCCCACGCGAAGAGGCGCACGCGCGGTCGATTTCCCGCGTCTCTTCCGTTTCCCGCGGGCGTGCGGTCGATTCCCCGCGCGGCCGCGCTCTTTTTGGCGCCCTTCCCCTACGACCAGCATCCGGCGTCCGCGGCGCGGTGGTAGGCGTCCGCCCGACGCCATTCGCGCCTAGGCGACGCCTAATCCTATGAGGCGGACGCCATACACGCTGAGGTCGTGGCGACCCCGATGCCCAGGCCCTCGACCACGCCTTGTCGCCTAGGCGACGCCTAGGCGACGACTAGGCGACGCCTCAAAAACAATGCCTAGGAATAGATACACTGACGCTTTGCACAATGGGTAGCACAATGTGCATCCATACATATCACTATCCAGTATCTTGTTTTGTTGCTGATCAGAGGAATGGCACTACCGGCATGGGTCTGATGCAGTGTTTTGAGAAAAATATTTTTTGCTTGATGAATCTGGGCATGGAAATAAATTGAATTTTTTACTAGAAATAAATTATTGTAACCATGTCCGATCTTGATGTCATGTAAATGTGTAAATTTCTGTATAAATATACATGTAGATATAAATGGAACTGTTTCCGGAGAGGCTGCATTGAACCCGCGACCTGGTGACTCAGTGAGACAGCTCTCACCACTGCACTAGGCCTGCCCTTCAAAAATGCCACTATGCAAAAATTGGATATGTAAGCATGGTTAAATTTCAACAATTTTCTTATAGAAAACACGATTTAAAGGGGAACATATACTAGCTGAAAATGTTTTAAGTTGTATGCCTCTATTTATGACTATTTTGAGGTGTTATTAGTTGCGCTCTCTCTCTCTCTCTCTCCTTTTGAAAGATCCGGATTGGTTATCGGCATATATTAATAAGCAGAGATTGGACAAGCGCAAGCTGCGCCAACGTTACCTTTAGGTGGCAGACAGCCACCTTAGGCTTTAGAGAAAAGAAAAACTACATATTACATATTACTTGAAAAAAACTTGTACTAGTGGTGCTAGTAGGTTGCTCTCTTTTAGTGCATCATTGTATCATATACTTGTATATGCCAGTTGCCAGCCAAGTCTGTAAAAACTGGTATCTAACTAGGTTTTTGTCAAGTAGTGCTTACCTGTTTTGATGAAATATATTGGTCAAAAGTCATGGCAATGGATCAAATATGCATTCTTTCGTGCTTTAGATATTCATTTTCCTTTGGAAGCTGGTCAATATTAACTATCTTGTAATCTCTGAAAGTTTCATTCTTCATGATTGTTTTGTCTCTCTGTTTGAACTTTAAGTCATCCATGACATGATGCAAAACTTGACGACAAGAATAAAGCTATGTCAACTCATTGAATGGCTGGGAGTAGTCTGTCTGTCAGCCATAGGAACTAGCTGGCTTTTTGTTTGTTTGTTTGTCGATCTGAAATTATGATTTGCTCGGTGAACCGTTCATAGGTTCATAGCCGATGCTAATCCACAGTTTGCCATTATCTAAAGATGTTTTTGAGGTTCATGGATGGTTTACATCATTGGAAATTCCATTTTCCTTTTACTTTTTTTAGGAAAGCTTTTTTTTACGAGGAAAACTTTGACGTCTCATAGACATAGCAAACTTGTTTTTTTTCTTCGTTAATTATTATGGGCCCAGTTGCTTGAAACCACTGAAAGCTTGACTGTGGAGCACTCATGCACAAATCACGATCTGTCAGTTTTCAAGGAAGTGGTCGTATTGTATATCCTCTGACTTGTATTGACCTTTCTGCATTTCTGTCCAGTCATCTATGTATGACAGTATCGTGTTTGAGTATCTCTGGACTTCAGTTTTCTTCATGATCATTATCTAAAAAATAGTTTCTTCATGACTTCTAATGGCACATGGATAAGAAAATTGACTGCTTTTGGCAGTGACAGGAAAGGGCCTTCTGCATACCGTTTTAACTGCAGTTAGGATTTACGATTGTCTTAACTTTGTTTGTCATATTTCTCTTGTCAAATATGGTTCTTGTGATAGTCTGCATATTTTTTTTTGTTTCATCCAAGTCCTTATTCTCCTCATGATTGGTCTGATAACACATCAAATGCTGTTGCTGCAGGAACCATTTGTCAACATACCCGATGACAAAATAAGGGAGGCGCTCCAAGTTGTCTTAGGTACTGCACCTTTCTAATGTTTTTAAGATGAAGAAAGTATAACTTTTCGCTTTCTACAAATAGGGATGCACACAGCCAACTACATCTTTCTATAGACTGAATATCTTGCACCCTTGCATCATGGAATTGTAATCTCACTTCTATCTTTTATTCTCCTTTGCAGACCCAAGAAACCAACCTCTGCTTATTCATTGCAAGAGAGGCAAGGTAAGATCAGCTTTCAATTTACAGTTTGTGGCTGCTATCCCAAGAAACAACTGTGACCCTGACCCTGAACTAACTGTTCAATATTTGCATATCTGCAGCACCGAACTGGTTGTGTGGTCGGTTGCTTGAGGAAGCTGCAGAAATGGTGCTTGTCTTCAGTCTTCGACGAATACCATCGCTTTGCCGCTGCGAAAGCGAGGATCACTGACCAGAGATTCATGGAGCTGTTCGACGTCTCAAGCTTGAAGCACCTGACACCCTCACATTGTTAACCAAGGCGTGTGATCACTTGATCCCCCTTGATCCCTCAACTCTAGTACATCTCCATGGCTATCTTCCTGCAGCTACTGAACCGATTCAGCCGTGAATAATTTTGGAACCCCCTAGAGTCCATGAGGTAGTGATGAAACCATTGTAAAACATTCGTGCTTGAGAGGTTTAGTTTCCCCCCTGCTTAGCGCACTGGAGAGGCTGAGAGCCAGACTGCTGTGGTCGATTTGCGAGGGGTCTCTTTTTTGGTAGCTCTCGCGAGGAATTCGCCATTGTTTTTGGGTACTGAAGCATGTACTCGAGCAGCTTTGCTGAGGAGGAATGAACTACTCTCCGAGTGCAAAAAGGCTGGTCTCTTCTTGCATGAGTGTGGTTAGGGATCCTGCATATCGGCAACCATGAAAAATGTTCATTGATGACTCACATACCAATGATGGTAACTAACTGTTAAAGCTACATCTAGTTGTTACTTTAGAGAAATTTATACATTTTAACTAAAATATTAGGCATGTTTATATTGATAGCATTGTTGTACTTATTTTTATAAAAAAAATACTATTACACATATAATTCTTTAATAAAAAATTGACATTTTGAGTAGCAGAGAGTTAACGTGGACCAAACTTAGCTATGACCCTCCCTGGTATTTTAGATCCTTTTGAACTAAACAAGGATTATTAGGTTTAAATAATTAGTCTACTTTTGACCATCAAACTCTCATGTTGAGTCACTGGCCATTAAACTCCAAAACCGAATATAAAAGAGTCATCAGATTATCAGTACTAGATAACTTTGGCCCTCGATTGGTGTTTTTTTCCTACATATGCATTTTTCAAAGAATAGTAAAATTATCGTTAAATCTCTAAAAATTCATAACTAATTTATTTTAAACAAAAATATGAAAGTGACACCATTATTTTTCTAAAAATACAATGTATCTTTGTTGGTGCTTAAATTATACTCCCTCTGTTCCAAATTATAAGTCACTTTGATTTTTTTAATTCATCCATTTTGCTATGTATCTAGACATACCATTATATATAGATGCATAACAAAATTAATGTATCAAAAAAGTCAAAACGACTTATAATTTGGAATGGAGAGAGTAGTTCTTTGGATCTTACTTGTTCCTATTTCTAATGTTTTTACTCAAAGTCACGACCATTATTATTTAAAGTATCGTTTTGTTTATTTACTTTATGCTAATTGCATGATTTTGAGCCTTGCCTTTTGTTGAAACTTAGTCAAGTAATTAAAATAAAGTAAAGCACCAGCCACTGGCCATACAATTCCTAAATAGGATCTATGTGTGGTGGAACATGTCATCTGCAGGGTTGGTGTCACCTCTTGCATGTACTTAGAATCCATTTGATCTTTTAGTTGATCTCCTGATCTAATACAACACAAAATGATAATTCAAATAAATAATGGTCATAAGTATGAGCAATAAAACACTAACAACAGGAACAATTAAGATCCAAATAAATCTAAATAGAGCACTAATGTAAAAAAAATGGTATTGGTTTCATATTTTTATTTAAAATTAATTAGTTATGAAACTTTAGAGGTTAACTTTTTATTATTTTTAAAACATACACATATATAGGCAAAATCACCTTTGAAACTAGTCGATGACTAAAGACATGTGGTTTTGGAGTTTGATAGCTTAAATTGGACGGTTGATAGTTTGATGGCCAAAAAAAAGTTTTTTCCCCTTAAATATACTTCGTCCGTTCCAAATTATAAGTCGCTTTGACTTTTTTAGTTCATCTATTTTATTATGTATCTAGACATATTATTTATATAGATGCATAGCAAAATGGATGTATAAAAAAAGTTAAAGCGACTTGTAATTTGGAACGGAGGGAGTAATATTCTTTCATGGTTAGCATGTTGGCCTCTCCTAGATCTCATCTCAAACTGTATAATCAATCTTATGCAGCGTGGTGTAAACTTAAGCATAGGTAGAAAGCATTTTTTTTGTCACGGGGGTCTTTGGGTCACCCTTTTGGTGTCGCTTCGCATCGCGTATGGACGATTGACTTTCTTGGAAAATTGCTTTGGCAAAGTCGGAGCTACCATGTTGTGGGCTTCGACATAGCGCAGCAACAATGACATCTACAACCTCTTTAGGGTGGTGTTAGTTTTCTTTGTTAGCGTGTGTTGTGACTTAGAGGCTTTGGGCTTTGGTCCTTTGGAGGAAGTCAGAGCTGCTCGACTTTTCGATCTCAGCCATGATGGCTTGTGGTGGGCTACATCATTTTGAGTTGGCGATTTCGGTTATGACGTGGTCTATGTTAGGGTTTTTGATAGGTTTTTCTTTAATTAACCATGCAAGTGTACTCCCTCTATCCCAAAATAGTTGATGTTATATGATTCAAATTTTGTCACAAAATAATTGTCATTCTCACTTGCCAATGCACATTTGTTTTCTCTCAATACACCTTTTTCTTTTTCCAATACATCTCTATCTCTACTTCTCTCTATCTCTCTCCTTATTTTCTGTGCACCACACCTTTTTACTCCTAAATTCCCCTCTTGCTATGGGCGAAATGATTTACAATTTAGAACGAAGGGAGCACTAACTAACAAGTACAAACACTAACAAGATTTTTGGGGAAAAACTAATAACTGAGATCACAGGGGATGCTGCGACCATGGGCGAATTGGACTGGTAGAGTGGTCGGGTCTGGCCCAACGAAAATCCCAAGCTTGGCCCAATCCAGGCCCAAGGGCTGTTCCGTTACGCTCGGCAGTGCTTCCGTTGGGCAACGCGACCGAACTTTTTGTTTTTAGCCCTTTTTTGAAAATTTTCACAAATATGCCCCTAGAGGTATGATTTCAAGTTGGTGGCGCCGAGCTTACACGTCTCAACGTCATCGTTGGTGGCGCCGAGCTTACACGTCTCGGCGTTATAGATTCTGGCGCCTAGGTTAGGGCCGTGGACGCTGACATGGCAGCCAGCTCGGCGTCGTGGATCTTGGCACCAAGCTTGGCGCCATGGATCTTGGCATCGAGCTTGGCGCCGTGATTATTGGCGTCGAGCTCTATCTTATACGGGCCCTCCCTTCCTTTCTCTCTCTCTCTCTTCCTCTCTCTCCCGCGCTGACCACCGCGCCTGCGCCCTCACCCGCACCCGCCCGCCACCACACCCGCGGCCACCGCGCCCTCACCGGCGCCCGCCACCACACCTGCAGCCCGCGCCCGCGTTCTCGCCCATAGCCCGTGCCTGCCTTCTTGCCCGCGCCCACCACCGCCACCGCGCCCGCCCGCCACCGCGCCCTCCCCGACGCCCGCGGCCACCGCGCCCTTGCCGGTGCCCGCCACCGCACCCACGCCCTCGCCTACGGCCCGCGCCCGCGGCCACCGTGCCCTCGCCGACGCCCTCGGCCACCGCGCCCACGGACCGCGCCCTCGCCCTCGCCCTCGCCTGCCACCACCACCGTGCCCGCAGCCCGCGCCCACAACAGTGCCGGCCACCTGCGGCCCTAGGCCGCTCGCACTTCCTCGCCACACGGAGCGCCGGCCGTCCTGCGCCCGCCGCGCACCACCGCCGGCCTATCTCGTCGCCCTCACCCACGCCCGGCGTCCGCTGCAAGTTAGGTAGTTAGTTTTGATTGTAGTGTAGTAGTTTTGGTATTTATTATTTACTAGTTAATGTGATGACTCATGTAGTTGATTTAGTTAGTGATCTAGTGAGATAGATATGTAGAAACATAGAAACATAGATACATAGGTACATAGATATAGTTATATAGCTAGTTAGATAGGTAGTTATATATTTAGTTAACTAAATAGGATCTAGCTATTTAGTGAGTGCACTATATATATATACGTAGTTATTATCTTATTTACTTAGTTTGTAGTTAGAAAGTACTTGTTAGGTACTATCTATCGTCTAATTTGGACTAAAGGACATGTGTTTCGTTATGTGTTTGAACTAGATGGATAGCCTAATGACCATATATCATGGAGACACCATTGAAAGCGATCGCTATGGATATGCTGAGTTTGTTGACATGCAAAGCGTGCCTGTGCTATTCAATGATAGGCCTTCATTTAGTGAGATGGTTGCAAGGGCTCGGGAGGAGTTGCATTGCCTTGGAGATGATGATGATAGCATTGCAGTTGAGGGTGTACTGCACCTAGGTTCTCCTCCCAACATCCTCAGGTGAATGACCCAATTGGGTGTGCGGATCAATGGGAGAACTATTTGAGATCGGCTATGAAGAGCTTGTTGCAATGTTTGGTTGTGGTTGTACATCAGGTGTTAGTTGATCCCATCCCTCATGGGTTTTCCCCACCAATGGGTCAACAGGCACACTTCGACCCTCCCATAGTCCCATCCCAAAAGCTGATATGGATGTGGAGGTTGCACCTACGGTTCTCGATGCTCAATATGCCCCTAATGAGATAGTTGGAGATGCTTGTCAGACTCGTGATGTTGTGGCAGATCCTCCTCATGAGATCCCTTTGACATAGAATCATCCGAGTAAGTGTCTTATCCGCATGGTTATTCGGAGCTTACCCCATTCCTTACATCCAATTTTTCATTCTTTCCTCATTTTTCTACTTATGTTGCAGTAGACATTCCTAACAATGTGGATGTGCCCATTATTGCTACGCAAGTGCTCTATGGAGATGGATTCTGTGGCTCTAATAGTGTTGAAATTATGAATGATTCGGAGCCATATGAGATGGCAAGGGCTCTTGATTTTGATGATGATCGTCCTGTTGGAGAGCTGACAGAGAGTGATGTTGAGATGCTGAGGCGTATCTTTCCCGGCCTCTATGATCCAAGAGTTCATGAGTTTAGCGATCTTGCTCATTCCTATCAAGCGTGTGCAGAAGGACGTGATGATGATAGGCACCAGGGCATACTTAATGCCGTGCGAGAGTAGATAGAGGGTATGCACCTTTGCACCATCGTTGGTGTACTTGGCACCTTGCCGAGAATCTACTCTGAAAGGATGGTGTGAAGGATAACTTTGATCTGTTCCAGGAGGCTGCTTGATAGCTTGAGGACAAGTACTTTTAGAAAAAGTTGGAGCAGGTCAGAACCACATCAAATGTAGAAGGTAGACAATGGCTCATAGGTTTGATGAGAGATTTGGAGAAATGGACAAGAGCTCACGACGCTAGTGGATGGAGGTACGAGTTTCAGTGCAGCAACATGGCGGAGTCATTCAATAAGTTGCTATTAGGGATACGTGGTATGCCCATGAATGCAATCGTTCAATTCACCTTCTACAAGCTTGTTGCCTGGTTCAACAATAGACACACCCATGCATTGAAGTTGCGGAATGATGGAGAGATATGGGCTCCAAAACCAAAGGCACACCTAGAGAAGGCAAATGAAAGGGCTGGCACACATGAGGTTACATGCTTTGACCATGCCATAGGGACTTATCAGGTTGAGCATAGGGGCGGTACAACATCCGACGACGAGGTCCGAGAGTCGAGGATGCATGTGGTAATCCTCCAAGATTTCACATGCACTTGTGGTAAACCAAGTATTAGGGACCTAATACCAGGGTACCCAATGAGGTGGAACTAATAACCATCGAATGTTGATGCTTTTGGTCAGACAAAAACGTTACTACGCTTCTTGCCCGAATGACGGGAGCTTGGTTCTGCCTCGCTCGACCCTTGAGGGCTAGACTTCACCTCGCCTGATGGCTAAGGGCTGGCTCCGCCTCGCCCAATGTCTAAGGGCTGGCTTCGCCTGGCCCGACGTCCAAGGGAGGGCTCCGCCTCGCCCGACGGCTGAGGGCTGGCTCCGCCCCGCCCGACGTGTGAGGGTTGGCTCTGCCTCGCCCAACGGCTGAGGGCAGGCTCCGCCTCGCCTGACGACTGCACCCTACTCCTTCATGATGACGAGCACAGGGTACGACAGGACATTCGAGTCAACCACAGTACCAAGGACCATGCCCTGCACGCCTGCAGGAAGGTACCATTAGGATATGATGGGACATGCGCTTTAAGCCCTTTCTGACCTAACAGAGCCCAAACAGTGTTGTAGGCACCGACTTTTGTCCTACAGTGTTGTAGGCGCCGCCATCAGCCCTCGGGCGTAGATACTAACACATGCATACGACAACCATTACAATCTAAGGAAGAACTCACATCATCTATAGTAACATGCGTATAGTCATTTCCCCATCTACTCCCTGCAGAGTCATGGCTCGGTGCTCTGACACACCGCACCATCCACCGGGGGAGGATGGGACATGACCACTCGCTGAGACAAAGCCACAACCTGGCCCTATCTGGATCAACAGAACATGCTATCCCTGGCGTGGTCTGCCATATCAGCAGGGTAGGCTCAAGGGAAAAGGAAGACCCGGCACCCTCGAAAGACCTTCTCTACCTTTGGTTTTTTCCTCTTTCTCCCATCTGTAACCCCTGCTCCCCCTTGGTCTATAAAAGGGAGGGCAGGACGACTGACATTGGGATGGATCAATTCCATACACAACACACAGTCAAGCAGCAACTGAACTCTTGGCGTCCTTTCAACCTTTCCATCAGAGACTTGGGACCTATCTCTCTCTCAACTGTTTGTACCCCCTACTATGAACCTTTTTTGATACTAATAACACAAGCAACAATGGACTAGACATAGGGACATTCTACCCAAACCAGTATAAACCTTGTGTCGTTTAGTACACCATCCGAGCCTAACATGCAATAATTATAAATTTACTAGTTGGTGTTTGTTCAAAACACCAACAGTTGGCGCGCCGGGTAGGGGCCTTTGCGCGTTCCAAATCAAGCCTCGGATGGCTAGCCACGCAATCAACTGGGTCCTAGGTGCACACGTGCATTTCGGTGACCTAGACTTCATCGTCATGGTGGGAGGAGAATTGGCGTTGGCCCATGCAGCCATCCAATCTCTCCCCTCCATCGGCTTCAACTACGAGGGGCTTGAGTGCCAGCTCGACATCTTCCTTGGACTCCAGCCATCTAGGGAGGACCCACGTTGCCTCACCCTCTATCTGGAACACTCTGCATGGAGCGCCCCAACCACACTTCTGTTCGGTCTCCGCAACACCACGGCGGCCGTTAGCCACCTTGTGGCACAACACACGATCCCGTCCCTCATGAACAACGAGTTCGTGGGGATGATCGAAAGCATCATGGAATCCCTCCATGGCCTCCTCACGGAGGGGCTGGGGTTGGACTCTGGCTCTGACTCCAGCAGGGGAGCCATCACCCCTCTTGGGAATGCTTCATGGTGGGTACCCCTAAGGGACACGTCGAGAGCATCTCCGCAGAGGGGCTACCCCGGTAGGCAACCTCAATGGTGAAACCGAGGGGGAGACAGTGGCCCCACCTCACATAGGGGTGGAGTAGCTGAGAGCCCAAAAACGGGAGATCGATGAAGCTGAACAATAGCTTGTGCGGGAATACGTGGAGGTCGATCGGGAGATCGAACGCCATGGAGACGGTGGGCGCGCATGCACCGTGGCCCGTGACGTAAACCGAAGGATCATCGCCGATGATGAAACCCTTCCTCTCTTTGCTCGGGCAAGCCAGAACATCGCTGCTGCAATGGCTTTGCTCCATGGCCTTCCAGAGGCTACAACGCCTGAGGATCATCGGGCCCACCGTGAAATTCGCATGCTACTTGAGCGTACAGTGGCGCAGCAGGCGATGAGCTCGTTGTCTCGACGATGCGAGCTCAACACTAGCCAACGTACACCTTTTATGCACCTCGCCAGGGATGCATCCATCCACCAAGCACCACATGGCGGTAGGCAGCGCGCTACCATCCCAGTACATCAACGTCTCGGCCGCAACCACGACACACGTAGCACCCTCGACGCCCGTAGATGCACCTACTACGACCCAAGGGAAGAAGCCCACCACGGCTATCATCCTCGACGCGGTGGATGCTACGATAGCGGCAAGGACCGGAGCCCGAGCCTTGGCCTTTCAGGGCCTTAGACCTTCAGTCGGCACATCCTCAACGCTGCATTCCCGCCAAGGTATCGACCACCTACCAATATCCCTAAGTACTTTGGGAGACAAACCCTGAACTTTGGCTTGAAGACTATTGGCTTGCCTGTCAAGCCGGTGGTGCGGATAATGTTGACTTCATTATCTGCAACCTTCCACTGTTCTTGGCCGATTCGACATGATCGTGGTTGGAACACCTACCGTCCAACGCAATCTAGAGTTGGGCAGATCTGAAGGAGATCTTCGTGGGAAACTTCTAGGGCACGTACAAGCGCCCTGGGAACCCATGGGACCTCAAGAACTACCATCAGAAGGCCGGTGAGACCCTCCATGGGTACATCCAGCGCTTCTCCTGGCAGTGCAACAAGCTCCCTAACGTCGCCGATGCCGACGTGATAGGAGCCTTCCTGTCCGGGATGACCTATGAGTCTTTGGTTCATAAGCTAGGACACAAGGGCCCACAACTACCAAGGAACTCCTGGACATCGCTGCCAGCCATGCCTTAGGAGAAGAGGCGGTCAGAGCGATCTTTGATCGCCTCAAGGGTAAGGCAAGGCGAGACGAGGGTGCCGGCGAAGGCACCTCCAATCGTTCCACCAAAATGAAGAATAAGAAGCAACGGCGCGAGGACTCGCTCATGGCCGCTGCTGACCGTAAGGGTGGTCGGAAGCCCATGGAGGGCACTCTAAACCACTTCGAAAAATTACTTGAGGGGCCGTGCCCGAACCACGCCTTTCGTGTTAAGCATCTGCTCAAGGACTGCAACCTCATGCGGCGGTTCTTGACCAGAGGCTCCAACAAAGGGGAGCAGGGGAAGGAACCTGCCCCCACTACGAATGATGCCAAGGAGAAGGATGATGGCTTTCCAACGCCGGATGGCTGCCTTATGATCTTCGAAAGATCAGTGGCCTATGACTCCAAACGTCATCAGAAGGTCACACGCCGTGAAGTCTACATGGCCTAACCGGCCACACCTCCCTTCCTCCGGTGGTCAGAGTCTACCATAACCTTCGATCGGACCGACCATCCGGATACCGTCCCCCACCTAGGGAGATATCCGCTTGTGGTCAACCCAATCATCAGCCCAAAGCAACTCACCAAAGTACTGATGGATGGAGGCAACGGCCTCAACATCATGTATGCCAAGATGCTTGACGTGATGGGTGTCGACCGGACGCGCCTCCACCCAACCTGAACTCCTTCCCATGGCATCATACCCGGGAGGTAGGCCATGCCGCTCGAGAAGATCGATCTGCCCATTACCTTTGGGGATTAGTTCAATTACAAGACTGAGACCCTCACCTTCGAGGTGGTTGGGTTCCCCTGAACCTTCCATGCCATCCTAGGACATCCATGCTACGCAAAGTTCATGGCCTTCCCCAGCTATACATACCTCAAGCTAAAGATGCCGGGCCCCCACAGGGTCATCACCGTCGGCACCTCCTTCCAGCATGCCTACGAGTGCGAGGTCGAGTGTTGTGGCCACGCAATGGCAGTCGTCACCTCTAGGGAACTCGCCGCCCTTAGAGAGGAGGTCGCCAAAGAAGTGCCTGACGCAAAGAAGTCGACTGGGTCGTTCGAATCGGCAGAGGGCTCCAAGGAGGTTCTCATAGATCCCAATAGCTCCAAGGGTAAAGCGGTACGCATTGGTACCACACTTTCCTCCAAATAGGAAAGTGCACTCGTCGACTTCCTTCGTGACAACAAAGACATCTTTGCATGGAAACCCTCGAATATGCCAGACATTCCAAGGGAGGTCACCGATCATACCTTGAAAATCCATCTAGGCTCCAAGCCAGTGAAGCAATGCATGCGTCGCTTCGACATGGAGAAGCGCAGGGCCATCGGTGAAGAGATAGCAAAACTATCGGTTGCCGGATTCATCAAGGAAGTATACCACCCAGAGTGGTTAGCTAATCCCATTCTTATATGAAAGAAGAGCAGGAAATGGAGGATGTGTGTTGACTATATGGGTCTCAACAAAGCATGCCCAAAGGATCCATTTCCTTTACCACGCATAGACCAAATAGTTGACTCTACCTCAGGGTGCAAAACCCTCTGCTTCCTTGATGCGTACTCCAGCTACCATCAAATCATGATGAAAGAGTCTGACCAGCTCATGACGTCTTTCATCACCCCCTTCGGATCATTCTGCTATGTTTCAATGCCGTTCAAACTAAAGGACGCTAGGGCTACGTACCAGCGTTGTATGCTTAGATGCTTTGGGGACCTCATCGGGCGGACCGTTGAGGCCTACGTTGATGATATCGTAGTTAAGTCCAAACGAGCTGACCACCTCATTGTCGATCTTGAGAAAACCTTTGCGAAACTCCAGGCGAATGACATCAAACTCAATCCCGAGAAGTGTGTTTTTGGGGTCCTGAGGCGCATGCTGCTCGGCTTCATCATCTCCGAGCGTGGCACCGAAGCCAACCCAGAGAAGATTTCAGCCATCATGAGGATGGGCCTGATCCAAAACATAAAGGGGGTTTAGCAAATCATAGGGTGCCTCACCGCCCTCAGTCGATTCATCTCGCGCCTCGGTGAATGAGGTCTCCCCCTTTATCGACTCTTGAAGAAAGCCGACCGCTTCGAGTGGACGTCCGAGGCCTAGGAGGCACTTGACATGGTCAACCTATTTTTGACAAGGCCCTCGATCCTAGTTCCTCCAAGCGATAGAGAATCTCTCCTGCTATATATAGAGGCCACCACACAAGTGGTCAGCGCCGCCCTGGTAGTAGAGCGGGAGCTAGAGGGGCACGCCCTCAAGGTGCAGCGCCCTGTGTACTTCATCAGTGAGGTACTATCTGACTCCAAGACCCGCTACTCCCAAATCTAGAAGCTCATGTACGCCGTCCTCATCACCAAGAGGAAGCTGCACCACTACTTTGAATCACACACCATGATAGTTGTGACGTCGTTCCCCCTCAGCGAGGTCATCCAAAGCTAGGATGCCACATGAAGAACCGCAAAGTGGGCACTTGAGTTGATGGATCAAGGCATCATGTATGCCTCTCGAACGGCGATCAAGTCCTAGGTGTTGGCTGACTTCATCGTGGAATGGACCGAGGTCCAAACACCACCGGCGATCGTCGATCAAGAGTACTGGATGATGTACTTCAATGGGTCGCTGATGAAGAAGGGTGCTGACACGGGGCTGGTCTTTGTATCACCCCTCATGGTTCGGCTCCATTTCCCCTCATCAAATAATGTGGCCGAGTATGAAGCGCTCATCAACGGCCTATGAATTGCCATCGAGTTGGGCGTCTGATGCCTTGACATCCAAGGCGACTCCTAGCTGGTCATCAACCAAGTCATGAAGGAGTCGAGCTGCCACGATGCCAAGATGACTACATACTGCCAAGAAGTCTGACGGCTGGAGGACAAATTCGATGGCCTCGAACTCAATCACATCCCAAGGCGCCTCAATGAGGCAGCCAACGCGCTTGCAAAAGCGGTGTCCGACCGAGAGCCGGTGCCAATAGGTGTCTTCACCTACGACCAACACAAGCCCTCGGTACGCTACGAAGGGTCAAAACGGGCCGACGACGGTCCGTCCGATCTAGCCCTAGGGACTAACCAACCAATGGCTCCATCCGTCCTTGAGGTCATGGAGCTTGAAGAGGATCTAACCACAGAGCCTAACCCTATGGACGACTAGAGAGCACTCTACCTAGACTACCTCCTCTGTGACACTCTACCGACGAATAAGACGGAAGCTCGATGGCTCGCACGTCGCGCCAAGTCCTTCGTTCTTGTAGAGGGCGAACTCTACAAACAAAGTCACACTGGGATCCTGCAGCTCTGTATCCCCATCGAATAGGGGAAGCTTCTGCTGAGAGATATCCATGGTGGGGTTTGCGGTAACCATGCCGCACCTAGAACCTTGGTTGGGAATGCATTCCGATGGGGCTTCTACTGGCCCACTACAGTAGCCGACGCCGAGTACATCGTACGCACCTGCGAAGGGTGCCAGTACTACTCTCGGCTTGACTCACCTCCTGGCCTAGGCACTCTAGATGATCCCCATCACATGGCCCTTCGTGGTCTGGGGGCTCGATCTGGTTGGGCCTCTCAAGAAGGCGCCCGGGGGTTAGACCCACTTGTTTGTCACCATAGACAAGTTCACAAAATGGATCGAAGCTCGGCCGATCTTCGTGATCAAGTCTAAGCAAGCCGTGCTATTCTTCCTCGACATCATCCATCATTTTGGAGTACTGAACTCCATCATCACGGACAATGGCACATAGTTCACCGGCAAGAAATTCCTTCGATTCTACAATGAACAACACATCCGGGTCGATTGGGCCGCCGTCGCGCACCCCAAACGAACGGGCAGTCGAGCGCGCAAACGACATGCTCCTACAGGGCCTCAAGCCTAGGATCTTCAACCGGTTGAATAAGTTTGGTGCTCACTGGGTCGCTGAGCTCCCTATAGTGCTCTAGAGCCTAAGGACAACTCCCAGTCGGGCCACCGGCTACACGCCTTTCTTCATGGTCTACGGTTCCGAGGCCGTCCTCCCAACCGACCTCAACTATGGAGCGCCAAGAATCAGAGCATACGACGAACAGGGAGCCAAGGCATCCCACCAAAATGCCATGGACCATCTAGACAAAGCCCACAATGTCGCCCTCCTTCGCTCAGCCAAGTACCAGTAGGCACTGCGTCGGTACCATAGCCGACAGGTGCGAGACCGAGCCTTCAACGTCAGGGACCTAGTTCTCTGCCTTGTGTAGAGCAACAAGGACCGCCACAAGCTCTCCCTACCCTAGGAGGGGCCGTACATCATCACAGAAGTACTCTGGCCAGGCGCCTACAAGTTGAAAACCATCGACAGCGAGGTCTTCACCAATGCCTGGAACATTAAGCAGCTACGTCGTTTTTACCCTTAAATAAACACATACCTTCTCTTGTCAGTTTTTGTCATAAAAAATCCCTGATCTTTAGTTTTATCTGACCCCTACAAAATGCGAGGGGTCGGACCTCACTCGGGGGCTGATATAAGTATGTTTATCTTGCAAACATTCTCTGTGTTTTCCCTCTTTTCTCATGGCAAGTCCTAAGGGCTAGGATTTTGGGAACAAAATCTGAGTATAACTAGTAGGACTGCAGGAAACCCACGCCCCAGTGGCTATGACCTCCTTGCTCACCAGCGTGATTAGAATTGGTTCACCCACACTCCAAGTTTTTTGCGACCTTAACTATGGGAAGGGTCAGAAGGCACCAAACCTCTTTTACAACAAGAGGGAGAAGAGCTGAAAAGCTGTTTGACGTAACGAAATTTAAAGAACTTGTTCATTTTTTTACACAAACTCATCGCTTACAAAGTGATTTCATCGTGAAAAGGACTGATGTATTCATAAATACAAAAGACTGTTCATTCAGGGGCTCCCCCATAACTTATTCGATTACAATTTCTAACCAGATCTACTATGAGTACTACTACGTTCGTTGCGCCACGCTCTCCATCGGTGACTTCCTACCACTCTGCGGGATCCTCGAGGGCGTCGTTGTTTGCAACGTCGAGCACCACGTCGGTGACCATGGCACCTTCATCAAGGCATCCAGAGACTACACCATCGTGATCAGCCACAACCCTGACAATGACACCTGGATGGGGGGGGGGGGGGGCGCTAGACCGCCATGGCTGATGGATGTCTCCGACATCTCATCAAGCTTCATGAACTGGCCAATCTGAGCGGCCACAAGGATGAAACCCCCCATCGACGTAGTCCTAGGCGGCTTCCCCACCGACAAGACTCGCCCAGAGAAGATTCACTGGAAGAGCTTCCCGCACGGCTCGATCCCGACGAAGGCCTTATGGACGGTGGCAAAGCCTACGATGCTCAGCACCCTCCAGTGCGCCTCCTCCTTTGGCAGCAGTGGCCCCTTCTCGACAAAGGCGGCCAGCACCATCTCACCTACGTTGGATGACCTCTAGCTCGACATTGCACTCTGGATTCACAAACAGATCTATGAGTTCTCCTCTCCCTCGCATTACCCTCTTTCACTTAGGAATCACCGTGACATACGAACACGCTCAGTGAAGAAGGAGAAAGGGGGAGAGGTAGCGGCTTAGGAACAGGCGAAGGAATGGGACGAGAACTGCTCTCCCCCTCCCTATTTAAGGAAGAGCTGCAGCAGCTGAGGAAAGGCAAAAGGTTGGGATGAAAAACTCTCTCCCTTTCCCTATTCAATGCAGATGGGAAATCGATGCTGATGAGAATCCGAGGGGACACGCCTGGACCGACAAGACGCGCTCTAGTCAATGATACATTGCTTGATCAAACAGGACGTTGCCTGGGCATGGCCCACCACTACTGCGTGCCGGGCACGAGAATCAGGGCGCACCCACATGCAGGCGACTCTCCGCTTCCCCAGGTAGGACCTAGAAAGACCCGACGACAGAACCCCCATCAGGGGGAGCCCATTGGGCCTCCTGGGTCGATCGAATGGCCCAGGTAAAACAATGAACGAACGACCGCTAAAAGATAAGCATCTCATATTTACTTACTTTGCGTGTTAATTTCATTACCGAGCTTCTGACCCCAGCAATGGCAGGGGCACGGACAGCGCTCGGGGGCTGCTAAGAGTGTCTACTTGTTTAGACATCCTCATCGCCTGACCCCTCCTTACATTTGAAAACCGAAGACACGGTGTGCGGGTGTAAAACTTTGAGAAAAACTAAACGAACCGCTAGACCCTACGCCCCGATGGCTACGGTGTTTTTTGTTCACCAGTATAATCGAATTCACAGTTCCCCACACCCCAAGCCTTAGCATCCACCTTCTCAAGAAGGGTTTAGAGGGGTCCGCCTACAGAATCTCCTTCAAGGAGAAGCTGTTAGGTCGCTTAAAGTCAATCAAATGACTCAAATCGCCACCGAGAGGCGGGAACGAAAAATTGCGATGCTCATGCAGGTTACACCGGCCCTATCGTGAATGTCAGACTCAAACCCCGCATGAACATCTGGTAAGAGCCTCCCATCGCTCATACCACCAAGGTAATATTACCGACCCCCGCTTTTGTTTCAATTAAACCCATACATCCAAACAATGCATATGCGATCATCGCATCTCAACGCTTCATGTCGCGTCACAAAATGGTAGTCGCATCATTCGATATGAGCAGCAACTAACCGTGGTTCGAAGGCCAGCCCATAAAGGGCTCGAGGCCACCTCACGTCAAACAGAGCTAGGGGAGAAAAACCGAGATGAGCCCCAGCGGCCTTGCCTGACCCCGCTCAGAAGCGACAGGGACATCTCGACTTTTCTCGATTGATTTTAACCTTGAGCCAAAGCCACAGAATCTCCATTGAGGAGTGGCCAACGGGCCACCTGAGCCTTTCAAACGGCTCGGGCTTCTGCTGAGAGGCAGGTTAAGAAGCAGTGGAATGCCACATGAGGGCTCTGCCGACCCCGTCAGTGAATGACGGACCTGTATTCCACATGAACATGCCTGTTAGCGAGCTCATTGAGTGCGACGCTCGAGCCATCGAGGCAAGTGTCGTCAGCTCAACCCTCCAGTTATGGAAACCGAGGACAGGGTGACACACAAAACATGGCTGACCCCTATCAGACCCTAAGGGGCTTGAGGGCTCAAGCCGTTTGATCTGAGATCAAGAGACCGAGGTTCGAAGGCTAGCCCACGAAAGGTCTAAGGCCGCCTCACATCAAACAAGAGCCAGGGGAGAAAACGAAGATGAGCCTCAGCGGCCTTTGCCCAACCTGCATTGAGGCGGATAGGGTCATCTCAACCTTCTAGTTCAATCCAACCTTTAGCCGAGCCCATAGAATCTCCATTGAGGGGGAATATGTTGGAAGGCAGGTCAAGGAGCAACGGAACGCCACCCGAGGGCTTTGCCGACCCTATCATGAAGCATTAGGATCGAATTCCATTCAAACATCCCTATTAGCGAGCTCACCAGGCACGTCACTCGAGTCATCGAGGCAAGTGATGTCGCCTCGACCCCTCCTATTGCAGAAACCGCGGACGGGGCGATAGTCACAAAATGAGCCGACCCTTGACTGAATCCCCACCATGCGCGGGGGCTTAGGGAAGGCCAGGCCAGCTATAAGACCAAATGCATGGTCATGGAATGATTGTGAAAATCCTAAGTAAGGGGTACATGCTAATACAAGAGTAAGTTCGCTGCCCTCACTTCGATCTCTAGTAACATCCAGCCCCAGCGACCGCAAGGGGTCTGATCTCACTCAGGAGCTGATAAAAGGTATAAATACCTCCTTTTTTTGATACAAGATCATTGCATAAGACCTCTTCCCCACGTTAAGGTTAGTGGCAAGGTTTGTGGGTGCAGATAAATGAGCATGCCCGGTAAGACTACAAAAAGCCCATGCCCCAATGGCTACGGTAACTTTGCTCACCAGCATAATCAAGATTTCACCCTTATACACCTTGGGCCCTATGGTCTTAAACGAACGGAAGGGTCAGATCGCATAAACCTTTTTTCTTGATTACAAAAGGGAAGTAAGTAAGCTCAAATGAACGAAACAAAATTGCGAAATGAAATCACAAATCTATTCTCGGACACAAAAGTACCAACACTTGTCCACATATTACAGATAAATGTTTATCAAACTTATTCAACTAACTACTTCCTCAGAGGGAGAACTATGTCTTTCAGCCTATTCGCTAGGTTCCACGTAATGGGAGTCACCACCTTCTCAATCTCGTCCAGCTCGGAGTTAACTTCCTGATCATAATGAGAGCGGGCAACAGCAAAAGCTTGGGTGATCCTGATGTGAAAGGCATTCTCCTCAAGCTGGCGCACCCACACCGTGATATCTACAGCATGGGCCATGAGTGAACTAGTTTCCTCCGACCTTGCCACCCCTAGGTCATCAAAGACCACCCCGACGATGGCGCGTAGAAGATCGTGCTCATCACTCTCGGCCTGGAGAATCCCCCACACCTCGGCGAGCTCCATGCCTAGCCCAGCAGAGATGCTCTTGGCCTCCAGCCTTCGGATCACCGCGACTCCAAGATCCACCCGGAGGGAGTTGACCACCTGACACGCCTCATCGTGCTCTCGGATGGCCTGGTCGCGCTCCTCGCAGACCATGCCACGCTCCAAGCGGAGTCTTTCTACGGTCTGGCGTAGCTCGTCTCGCTCCCTGCACAGCTGGGCGATCACCTCGGCATCCTGATTCACCCTCTACTGTAGGGCCACGGACCATTCCTCGGCTTCTAGCTTGAGGTTCCGCTCCCTCTCTAGCTCTTCTAGGAGCTTGATGGCCTGCTGGCTGGCCACGGTGTCCTTCTGGAGTAGCTCATCCCAGTCTTTTCAGACCTCGTCGGCCGCCTCCTCGTCCTGCTGCACCCTCGCCGACAGATCCTAGAACATCCCATGGATCTCCTCTGCGTCTCGACGCGCCTTGGCTGTGGCAGAACCGCCCAAAATGACACGCTTACAGAGGTGCTCGTCTTCCACCAGACACTAAGAACCCCGAAAGCAAGCTACAACGAGCGGTATCCGTCGAGCACACCCTAAGGGAGAACCCAAAAGATCCACATTTTCCCCAAGGATCCAATAATGAGAACGAGTTACAGTACTTATCCATTTCATACATCAGAGTTTCTTAAAAGCACATTATTACAACACCAAATATCAGAGTGTGGAATGATAAACAACAGGATTTAAAATAAACATCTAGCGATAAGAACAAGGATCTGTCTGAGCCCACCAGAAGAATCCTCCACACAAAGGTACTTCACATGCATCACCTGTAACAGGGGTAAATAAACCCTGAGTACACAATGTACTCATAAGACTTATCCGACTAGTGGGAATAATTTCCTGACTCTAAGGAATATGAGAAGCTTTATGGCTTGCTGGTTTATTTTAGCAGAAAGAAATACTAATAGTGAGTCCTTATTTGTGTTATTATTATCGGCCGTGTTAAGTTATTATCTATCCAGTCTATATAAGCACCTGTTCTACTTTCAAGCAAGAGTTGAGCAATCAGTTCCATTTCTTCTCCTTCTATCTTTCAGTTCTTACTACGGTGCTAGACCCAAAAACAAGCCATACCAGATTGCCCGGCGATTCATGAATTAATGCCCCTAGCTGGGTACCCCGAAAACACATGCCCCACTTGTATCCCAGGCACAAGCAGGACTAACCCATCACCCTCCTATCCTAGGTGTCCATGTCCTCATCCAAACTTGGACTCCAAGCCCCCACTCCTGAGTCCCAAACTCAGTGCGGTGCAAGGACCTCCACCATCTCCGCCTCCAATCAGTTGATCCAGAAAGAGCCGGGTCCACGACAGGAGAGCAACGAGTCTTCCCTGCGCCCATACACAAGTATGCGCTCGGGATAATAGATCTATGACTTGCCTTGAGACTTATGCAACGACCGGTCCTTAATTGACATAGATAAGAAAAAAGTGTAACCGAGCTATGCTCTATTGGCCGCAGGACACAACCCTTTACACCCACCAGAACCCAACCATATCCCTGCCCGGTCACCATTTTCCTTTTCACCATTTTATCATGAGTGGTCATATTTATCACCTATTTGTGAGAAACAATAGGTTACCCAAGCTACCGACATCCTGAGCATAGCAACTACTCGACCTATACTAGTAGGACTCATGGGTAGATATATTTATGCATGTAGTTTTCATAAAATGCCTGTAACTTAAATGCATATTATATATATATATATATATATATATATTCAGTGATCATAAAATAGGGGTTATGCACCGGGGCTTGCCTTAGGCAGGCGCGGTGTCAGCAAAGTCAGTGATGGGTGGCTCCAGAATGTCCTCCTGCATGAGGATCTCCTCCTTGTACTCTTTGATGACTTCGTCGTACTCCTGCTCGCCAAAGGTCACGATCTCTAGTGGCTCGTTCTCTATATGCATGCAGCGATGATGATGCAATAATTAATATTTAGGCAACCGCAACTCTTAAAATAAGAACACGCTTATCATGCTAACAAGCTAGCTGTACTGATCTCATACCAACTAATTTCTTAAATGATTTCATATGCTTTAAATTAGGGTATGTTAGCTACCTTAATAATTAGCTATTCAGAGGCTACAAAAATTACAGAGAGCATCTAATATTATCATGAGTCTACTGCAAAATTTTTAGGGCTAGCATTTCTACCAATGCATCACAAAAAGTCATTCCCTAAATAACCATAATAATAACAAGCAACCTAGAATTAATAAGTAACCCTAAAACATCGTAGAACCATACGAACAAAATATACCAACAGATAGATCAGGAATTTAGGAATCTAACAAAATTTATTTCACAATAAATAAATAAATTCAAATGAGCTCTAGAGATGAAGAAAATGATATTATTAGGGGAGGCTAATCATGCTATTGGACTTGTTGACCAGCACGTGACTGTGAGTCTAGAAATAATGGAGAAGGAGAATGAAGGAATCCTTGCAGGTCAGCTACCTCGGTCGATTATAGCTCGGAGAGGGAGATCGACAGGGCGAGCTGGAGCTCGGAGAGAGAGATAGACTAGAGAGGCGAGAGGAGCGAGCAGCGGCACAGGACGGTAGCGAGCTTGGTGTCACCCTTTTATAGACAGGAGAAGCGAAGGCTCGACAGTGATGCGTCGTAAGGTTAGTGGCTAACTAGCTTGCTTAAGGTAATAAAGCGCTGCTTGTGCACGACGTGCTGCTCGGATGAACCGTGTTTTCTACTGTAAATAGTGTTTGGATTTCACCTGATGGACTTGAGTGGGTCTTTGGTCTTTTGACGTGTCAACTGGGCTAGTGGATTCATGATGGACTTGGACTCGAGTGTGTCTTTGTCATGTCAACGGGGCTGATCAGCAATAAAGAGTGTATGTGTGCTAATTAAATTAAGAAGGGAGAAGGAGACTATAGGTCAAGGAAATAATGGAGAATGAGAATGAGGGGATCCTTGCAGATTAGCTACCTCAGCCGATTGCAGCTCAGGAAGGAAGTTCAACAGAGCGTAGCTGTCTTAGGCAAGAACACATGAACTCGATTTGGGGAGTAAGATGGTAAGCGGTGGAGTGCAGCTCTAGAGCTCGACATGATGGCAGGGTTGCGCGGTGTGTCCTTTATAGGCAGGAGACGCGGGGCTGGAGGTGGAGCTGGTACCAGGAAAACGCCTGGCGTGCGCGACACACTATGGTAGCGGCAGCGCGACATGCGCTAATAATTTTGCAAGGTGATTAGCAAGCGAAGTAAAGGCGTGGGTGATTAGAACAATGAGAGAGGACAGTGGCGCGTCGCGAGATTGATGGAGATATAAATCTTGCCAAGTGGTATGCTAATAATTAGTGAATGATAATAATTTGTCATTTGACTTTGTGGCTATGGAGCTCTCACGTGGAGAGAGATGACGTGCTGGAAGGGCAACTTGGACTTCACGACGCTTGTTGGATTTGATGACCGGGTGGATCCTATTGAATGCTATTTGGGTACATTAGTGTGGGTCTAGAAATAATGGATGACACGCGAATTTCTACGAGCTGTTGCGGTCGGTCATCTTCGTTTGCTGAAGAGCGCGTGCAACACGCTAGAGGTTGCTGCCTAACTCGCCATTCATGACACGGCGAAGTAATGACACTGGCAAAACTTGCCAGTGAAGGGTACTGCAAGCGTGCTATGCGGGCTTGCTCTACGAGTGTGCTGAGGGCGTGCTCTGGGGATCAAGAAGGAGATGAAATAGCGAGAGATGGAGTTGGATCATGATGACAATAGTGAGTTAAGCTGTGCTGGAGAGTATTTGGACAAGGAATAAATTAGAGCTCAAATTGAGAATTAGTGCAATAAAATTTAATTTCTCATTTTACCACATGCAATAATACATAAACATGATGCTCATGACATGGTTTTAGCAAAAACTGTATAGTGTAACACTGAGGGTGTTACAAATCTACTCCCCTAAAACAAAATCTCGACCCGAGATTTCATGTGCCCAGTGTGAGGAGAAGGTAGGAAATACATTTCGACGCAGCAACTAACTATCAAAAGTAGAGAGGAGGTGGGGGTAAAGCTTTAATAGGTAACTCTCTTGTTCCCACGTGGCCTCATCCTCTGAGTGGTTTTGCCATTGCACTTTGTAGAACTTTACCACACTGTTCCTCGTCACTCTTTCTTTCTCATCTAGGATTTTTATAGGGTGCTCAACGTAAGTCAAATCTGGTTGGAGGGGAAGCCCTTCAATTTTCATAGCTTCATCAGGCACCCGTAGACATTTCTTCAACTAGGAGACATGAAACACATCATGTACCGTAGACAAGATATCGAGGAGCTAGAGTCGATACGCCACTGGACCACACTGTGTCAAAATCTTATAGGGACCCACATATCGGGGAGCTAACTTGCCATGGATACCAAACCGATGCACCCCTCTCATAGGATACACGTTGAGATACACATAATCTCCCACTCCAAACTACAAAAGCCTCCTTCGTTTGTCCGCATAAGACTTCTATCTGCTCTGAGCTGCCTTCAAGTGACTTCGAATAATGCCTACTTGCTCTCGAGCTGCTTTGATGAAGTCCGGACCAAAGTAACCATGGTTGCCCACTTCAACCCAGTTAAGCGATGTTCTACACTTCTTGCCATATAGAGCTTCAAGCGGTGCCATGCGAATGCTCTCCTGGTAGCTATTATTGTACGAAAATTCCGCTAGCTTCAAGCAGACATCCCACTTCTCAGGAAAAGAAATGGCACAAGCTCTCAACATATCCTTGAGCACCTAGTTCACACTCTCGGTTTGGCCATCAGCCTAGGGGTGATAGGCTGAACTGCGGAGGAGACTAGTCCCAAGACACTCCTAGAGTTGCTCCTAGAAGCGAGAGACAAAAATTGATCCCCTATCAGAGATGATAGTGAGGGGAACTCCGTGTAGGGTCACAATCTGATCAAAGTATATCTCAGCATACTTCCTGGCTATATATTTGGTGTCCACTGGAAAAAAGTGAGTAGACTTGGTGAGACGGTCCACAATGACCCAAATAGAATCATAGCCTTTGGATGTACAGGGCAAACCCACCACAAAGTCCATGGAGATATCTTCCCACTTCCATACAAGAATAGGCAAGGGCTGCAAATATCCTAGAGTACGCATATGATCTGCTTTAACTCTACCACAAGTGTCGCACTCCGTGACATGCCGGGTGATGTCCTGCTTCATGTTGGACCACCAGTACAAGTGGTGCAGATCATGATACATCTTGTTGCTGCTAGGGTGGATATACAATTTTGAATGATGGGCTTCATTCAAAATCTTCCTTTTTAGCTCCTCATTGGATGGGACCACCAGTCTATCCTTGTATCTCACTACTCCATGCTCATCAACACTAAAGTGAGGGCCACGCCCCTCGGCCATCAATTTTCTAATGTGGGGAATTTCTTCGGGGTCTTGCTTTTGCTCTAGAATAATCTGCTCAAGCAACTCTGAGGTCAAGGCAATGTGAGCCAGCACTTCTGCATGGTTGAGAGACAAAGTTGTTTCCTCAATCTGATGTGACTTTCAGCTCAAAGCATCGACCACTACATTGGCCTTTCCTAGGTGATAATGGACTTCCAAGTTATAATCCTTTATCAATTCTAACCATCTCCTCTGCCTCATGTTCAGCTCAGACTGAGTGAAAATATACTTGAGGCTCTTGTAATCTGTAAAGATATGTACTTTGTTGCCCAACAGATAGTGCCTCCAAATCTTCAGAGGGTGGACCACAGTAGCCAACTCTGAATCATGAGTGGGGTAATTTACTTCATGCTTTTTCAGTTGCCGTGAAGCATAAGCTATCACACGCCCATCTTGCATAAGCACACACCCAAACCCCATCTTCGAGGCATCACAATATACATCAAAGGGCCTATCAATATCTAGTTGGGCCAACACAGGAGCAGTGGTCAGAAATGTCTTCAGAGTTTGGAAAGCTTCTTCACAGGATGGGCTGCAATCAAACTTAGCTTCTTTTTGGAGCAGCTTGGTCATTGGCTGGGCTATCTTAGAGAAATCTAGAATGAAACACCGATAGTACATAGCTAGACCAAGGAACTAACAAATTTGGTGCATAGATCTAGGAGACTTCCAATCCAACACATCTTGCACCTTGCTAGGATCTACTGAAATGCCGTCAGGTGTCAACACATGCCCCAAAAACTGCACTCGATCTAACCAAAATTCACACTTGCTGAATTTAGCATAAAGCTTGTGTTCCCTTAGTCGAGACAGTACTATCCGAAGGTGTTGGGCATGCTCTTCATCATTCTTGGAATAAATCAGTATATCATCAATGAATGCTACCACAAACTTGTCTAGCTCTGGCATAAAGACTGAATTCATCAGACACATGAAGAAGGCAGGGGCATTGGTGAGACCAAAGGACATCACTAGGTACTCATATAGCCCATACCTAGTAGAAAAAGCTATCTTTGGTATATCATATGGTCTGATCTTGATCTGATGATAGCCTGATCGGAGGTCAATCTTCGAGAACACCATGGCACCAGCTAACTGATCGAACAAAGTATCTATGTAGGGCAAAGGATACTTGTTCTTAACTGTTACCGCATTAAGAGGGCGGTAATCCACACACATCCACAGAGTACCATCCTTCTTCTTCATGAAAATGGCTAGGCAACCCCATGGTGAAGAACTAGGACGAATGAAACCTTTTTCTATTAACTCTTCCAGCTGCTTCTTCATCTCAGCCAATTCCCTTGGAGCCATGCGGTATGGGTGTCTAGAGATAGGGGTAGTACTAGGCTCTAGCTCAATGGAGAATTCTACCTCTTGGTATGGTGGCAACCGAGGAAGATCTTCAGGGAAAACATCTGGGAACTCACATACCATAGGGATGGAGGTAAGATTAGGTGAGGTGTCAGCATGGGCAGCAACAGGTAAGACTAGATCTGAGGGTACAAGCAGAGACATCCTATCCTCAGAAGAAGGAAGCCGTAACTCAACACTTCTCTGTTTCAAATCCAAGACTACCCCATACACCCGCAACCAGTTCATTCCAAGAATAGCATCAATGCCTTGCCTAGGCATTACCATAAACTGTAGGCAGTAAGTGTGGGTGGCTAATACCAAGCTTACTATGTCCGTTCGGGTATTTATGAACATTTGCGAACCTACAGTACAGATTCTATAGGCATATGGTATAGCCATAGTTGTGTCGGTAAACAAATCCCATGCTCATAAATGAATGTGATGCACCAGAATCGAACAACACATAAGCTAGATGGGAATCGATGGTAAACATACCAGCCATCATTGGTTCCTGCTGCAATATCTACTCCGTATTTGTGAAATGCACCTGTCCGGACTGGCTGGGCACCTTCCTCTTGATCACGGTCCGTTTGACCAGCCTAGAGTTTGCGGATGGTTGAGCAGACTAAGCTAGCTGGTTCTGGGGACACTCCTAGGCATAGTGGCCATCTTTGCCACACTTGAAGCAAGCACCAGGCTTATTTCCAAATCCCTAGCGAGGTGGGACCTGCTGTCCCTGAGGCTGCTGGGGCTGCACCTACGAAGTGGGTGCATGGTACTATGTGGAAGAAGTCTAAGAAGTCTGCTAGGGCTACCGAAACAAAGGCCCACCTGATGATTGATAGGGCCCCCACCGAACAACCTGTACCTTCTGAGTGTGAGGGTGGCTGGAAGACCCTGCAGCCACCCGCTTCCTCTTCCACTCTGCCTAGGAATCCCGCTGCAAGCCCTCCATGGCGATGGCAGCATTCATCATTGCCCCGAAGGTCTGATAGTTCGCCGTGTATAGCTTCTCCTGAAGGATATAAGAGAGGCCACGAAAGAAGCGGTCCTTCTTCTTCTCGTCAGTGTCCACATGAATGCCAGCACACTAGGACAAGTGATTGAACTTATTAACATAATCCATCACTGTCATACTCCCCTAGCGCAGCTCTAGGAACTCAGTCAGCTTCTGATTGATGACACTAGTAGGAATATAGAACAATCTGAATGCTGTGGTGAACTCCTACCAGGTTGCCAGATGATCTGGCTGCTGTATGGCATGGAAGGTATCCCACCATACACTTGTAGATCCCAATAATTGTTGTGCTACAAAGCGCACCTTCTGCTCGTCGGCCATGTTGAGCAACAGAAACTTCTGCTCTAGAATGCGAAGCCAGTGCTCCGCATCCAGGGGCTCATCTGTCGGTGTGAAAGTGGGCGGGTGGGTCTTGAGGAAATACTAGTAAGAGGAGGGTCCCTTAGGACGACGGGCACCACCCTCGTTCCCACCATTGCCCCCGTGGCCTCCGCGGGTGAAACCCACGACAGCTTGTGCCATGATTTCCATGGCACGGGCTGACTCTTAGCGAGCAACCAACAGTTCCGCCATCATCTTAGCATGAGTCATCGAGGGCGGCGGTGGCGGTGAAGGAGGAGCCAGAAGTGGAGCCTCATGGCTCTCCCCGTTGGGCTCATGGGCATGTCCACTCTCGCCTTGGCCCTCGCCAAGATTGTGAGCTGCCCCAGCACTGGTGCTCCCGCGTCTGGACCTTAGATTCATCTATAAGAGGTAGGAACCATCCATTTAGAACAACCTTCACGATCAGAAGCAAGGGATTAGAGAGATGACAACACATTTAATTAAAGCATTCTTTTAATTAATCATATCACTTTACTAATCCAATTATACATGTAGGGGGATTTTAGTTTAAGCAAGATGCTAATATCATGATGCATGCTTCGGCCTATATGTTCACTCAAGCCGGAATATAGCGGCATTCGTAAAATTTTTGGCACATCGCACACTCACTTTCCGTATACTAAGTGATTTCTTACGCAACATAAGTCAGTGTACCTGCAGAAATTGATTAGATAAAACCAGTGCCGCTATCCTAGATAGACCATATTGCTAGGACTGATACTTATTTACATAATTTAATCGCATCCTACTTTTCACAAAACTTTTGTTGGTCAAATTTTTAGGTTTTTGAAAAAAAAGTGATGAAACTCGTAACCATTATTGGCTCTGGTACCAACTATGGCAGAACCGCCCGAAATAACATGCTTATAGAGGTGCTCGTCTTCCACCAGACACTAAGCACCCCAAAAGCAAGCTACAACGAGCGATATCCGTTGGGCACACCCCAAGGGAGAACCCAAAAGATCCACATTTTTCCCAAGGATCCAATAATGAGAATAAGTTATAATACTTGTCCATTTCATACATCAGAGTTTCTTAAAAGTATATTATTACAATACCAAATATCAAAGTGTGGAATGATAAACAACAGAATTTAAAATAAACATCTAGCGATAAGAACGAGGATCCATCTGAGCCCACCAGAAGAATCCTCCACACAAAGGTACTTCTCATGCATCACCTGTAACAGGGGTAAATAAACCCTGAGTACACAATATACTCGCAAGACTTATCCGACTAGTGGGAATAATTTCTTGACTCCAAGGAATATGAGAAGCTTTATGGTTTGTTGGTTTATTTTAGCAGAAAACAATACTAATAGTGAGTCCTTATTTATGTTATTATTATCGGCCGTATTAAGTTATTATCTATCCAGTCTATATAAGCATCTGTTCTACTTTCAAGCAAGAGTTGAGCAATTGGTTCCATTTCTTCTCCTTCCATCTTTCAGTTCTTACTACGGTGCTAGACTCAAAAACAAGCCATACCAGATTGCCCGGTGATTCGTGAATCAATGCCCCTAGCTGGGTACCCCGAAAACATATGCCCCACTTGTACCCTTGGCACAAGCAGGACTAACCTATCACCTTCCTATCCTGGGTGTCCAGGTCCCATCCAAACTTGGACTCCAAGCCCCCACTCTTGAGTCCCGGACTCAGTGCGGTGCAAAGACCTCCACCATCTCCGCCTCCAATCAGTCGGTCTAGAAAGAGCCGGATCCACGACATGAGAGCAATGAGTTTTTCGTGCGCCCATACACAAGTATGCGCTCGGGATAATAGATCTATGACTTGCCTCGAGACTTATGCAACAACCGGTCCTTAATTGACACAGACAGGGAAAAGTGTAACCGAGCTATGTCCTGTTGGCCGTAGGACACAACCCTTTACACCCACCAGAACCCAACCATTCCTTTCCACCATTTTATCATGAGTGGTCATATTTATCACCTATTTGTGAGTAACGACAGGTTACCCATGCTACCGACATCTTGAGCATAGCAACTACTCGACCTATACTAGTAGGACTCATGGGTAGATATATTTATGCATGTAGTTTCCATAAAATATATGTAACTTAAATGCACATCATATATATATATATATATATATATATATATATATATATATATATATATATATATATATATATATATATATATATATATATATATATATATATATTCAGTGATCATAAAATAGGGGTTATGCACCGGGGCTTGCCTTGGGCAGGCGCGGTGTCAGCAAAGTCAGTGATGGGTGGCTCCGGAATGTCCTCTTGCACGAGGATCTCCTCCTCGTACTCTTCGATGACTTCATCGTACTCCTGCTCGCCAAAGGTCACGATCTCCAGTGGCTCGTTCTCTATATGCATGCAGCGATGATGATGCAATAATTAATATTTAGGCAATCGCAACTCTTAAAATAAGAACACGCTTATCATGCTAACAAGGTAGCTGTACTGATCTCATACCAACTAATTTCTTAAATGATTTCATATGCTTTAAATTAGGGTATGTTAGCTACCTTAATAATTAGCTATTCAGAGGCTACAAAAATTATAGAGAGCATCTAATATTATCATGAGTCTACTGCAAAATTTTCAGGGCTAGCATTTCTACCAATGCATCACAAAAAGTCATTCCCTAAATAACCATAATAATAATAAGCAACCTAGAATTAATAAGTAACCCTAAAACATCGTAGAACCATACGAACAAAATATACCAACAGATAGATTAGGAATTTAGGAATCTAACAAAATTTATTTCACAATAAATAAATTCAAATGAGCTCTAGAGATGAAGAAAATGATATTATTGGGGGAGGCTAATCATGCTATTGGACTTGTTGAACAGCACGTGACTGTGAGTCTAGAAATAATAGAGAAGGAGAATGAAGGAATCCTTGTAGGTTAGCTACCTCGGTCGATTACAGCTCGGAGAGGGAGATCGACAGGGCGAGCTGGAGCTCGGAGAGAGAGAGAGAGACTAGAGAGGCCAGAGGAGCGTGCAGCGACATAGGACAGCAGCGAGCTTGGTGTCACCCTTTTATAGGCAGGAGAAGCAAAGGTGCGACAGCGACGCGTCGTAAGGTTAGTGGCTAACTAGCTTGCTTAAGGTAATAAAGCGCTGCTTGTGCATGACGTGCTGCTCGGATGAACATTATTTTCTACTGTAAATAGTGTTTGGATTTCACGTGATGGACTTGAGTGGGTCTTTGGTCTTTCGACGTGTCAACTGGGCTAGTGGATTCATGATGGACTTGGACTCGAGTGTGTCTTTGTCATGTCAACGGGGCTGATCAGCAATAAAGAGTGTATGTGTGCTAATTAAATTAAGAAGGGAGAAGGAGACTACAGGTTAAGGAAATAATGGAGAAGGAGATGAGGGGATCCTTGTAGATTAGCTACCTTAGCCGATTGCAGCTCAGGAAGGAAGTTCGACAGAGCACAGCTTTCTCAGGCAAGAACATAGGAACTCGATTTGGGGAGTAAGATGGTAAGCGGCGGAGCGTAGCTCTAGAGCTCGGCATGTTGGGAGGGTTGTGCGGCGTGTCCTTTATAGGCAGGAGACGTAGGGCTAGAGGTGGAGCTGGTACTGGGAAAATGCCTGGCGTGCGCGACACACTATGGCAGCCATAGCGCAACGTGCGCTGATAATTTTGCAAGGTGATTAACAAGCGAAGTAAAGGCGTGGGCAATAAGAACAACGAGAGAGGACAGTGGCGCATTGCGAGATTGATGGAGATATAAATCTTGCCAAGTGGTATGCTAATAATTAGTGAATGACAATAATTTGTCATTTGACTTTGTGGCTATGGAGCTCTCACATGGAGAGAGATGACGTGCTGGAAGGGCAACTTAGACTTCACGACGCTTGTTGGACGTGATGACCGGGTGGATCCTAGTGAATCCTATTTGGGTATATTAGTGTGGGTCTAGAAATAATGGATGACACGCGAATTTCTACGAGCTGCTGCGGTCGGTCATCTTCATTTGCTGAAGAACGCGTGCAACATGCTAGAGGCTGCTGCCTAACTCGCCATTCATGACACGGCGAAGTAATGACACTAGCAAAACTTGCCAGTGAAGGGTACTGCAAGCGTGCTACATGGGCTTGCTCTACGAGTGTGCTGAGGGCGTACTCCGGGGATCAAGAAGGAGATGAAATGGCGAGAGATGGAGTTGGATCAAGATAACAATAGTGAGTTGAGCTGTGCTGGAGAGTATTTGGACAAGGAATAAATTAGAGCTCAAATTGAGAATTAGTGCAATAAAATTTAATTTCTCATTTTACCACACGCCATAATACATAAACATGACGCTCATGACATGGTTTTAGCAAAAACTGTACAGTGTAACACCGAGGGTGTTACATCGGCTTCTCGCTATTGGGCGGCAGTGAGCTGGCGCTCACGTTTCTGCGCAGCCGGGCCTCCTTAGTGAGGCGGTCCCATTCCACCTTCTACTCATGGAGGAACCGGGGCTTCTCCCGGCTATGAGCAATGAGGGACTAAAAAGAAGACTAGTGTCAATAATACAAAAATATATGAAGAAAGAAGAAAGCGAGAGAGAAGATCAAGCAGATACCCGGCCAGTGGGAACTATGATGTCACATAGGATGCCCCTGGCCTGGCTCAAGGCATCCATCATAGCCGAGAACCCAACATCGAGACTCTCCCACTCCATGCTCTCGGCGGCATCGTCGAGCGAGAAGAGAGTCAACATTGGGTCCTAAGGAGCCATCCATAGGAGCAACGGCTCACCCCGTGCGAGCGACACCCCACTAATCCTTTCCACCACCGCCATGAGGCCCGGGGACCCTCTGGTTATGCCCCTCTCTATCCGGCCTACCTCGAGCACCGCCGTCTAGGCCGCTGGTGGTACGGATTGCGTCGCTCCCTCGAACACCACTGTGGCTATGTCCGGCTACGCCTGGCTTGTCACGGTCATGGTCACCTCCACTTGCGACGCCGGGGCCTCGGCTTGCGGCGCCACACCCACCACAAAGGGTGCCACAAGCACGGGCGATAACTCCGACCGCTCCAATGTAGGTGGTGGAGTCACCTCGGCCATCGTCTGCTCGACAACCCCCAAGGGCGCTTCTTCAGCTCCGATGCCTGCTTGACCCACCGAGGGCATGGGCGCCACCGCTGGCAGTGCCTGACCGGCCAACAAGACCGCAACATCAGCTCCACTCCTACCCAAAATAGGAGCGACGTCGGGTGGTGGCACCCGTTCCACCTAAAGAGCAACACTCTTCTTGGGCGCCAGCGCCAAAGAATGGCCCCGTCGCAAGAGTCTGCAAGAGGTAAAAGGCATAAGGTCACACAAAAAAAATAGAGGGATCGATGACCCACTCTAGTGTTGTTGGGCGGTAGGAACATTTTGGGGACAAACCCCTAGATTCCTGCTCCAACTCGTCTTAGAGGGATCGCTTGGAGCCTGCCCCCTGCTCTCGGGCATTGGGGCCCATCTCCCTTGTCTCTGAGGGCGCGGTGGCGGAGCCGCCCCTCTCTGTCAGGACCTCAGGCGTGGCGGTAGATCCGTCCGCCCCCATCGGCTCATGGGGTGCGGCAGCGGAGCCGCCCCCCTCCACCGGCACCTCAGGCACGGTAGCAGATCTGCCTCCCCCTATCCACTAGTCCTCCACCGGCACCCTAGGTGTGGCGGCAAATCCGCCGGCTCCCACTGGTCCTGAGGATGGGCCGATGGTTCGGCCCATCTCCGTCGGCCTCGCGGACTCACTTCCCTCCGCATGGAACGGGAAGGGTCCCTACATGGACAAGTGGGTGCCTATTAGTGAATCCTCGCCCTCTAAGACATCCCACTCCACATCAGCAACTACCTCATCAAACTCCTCCTCCTCCTTATCATCGTCGTCACTGCCTGTCTCCTCTCCTCACTGCCGTACTTGCTACTTCTGTAGCATCTTCTTCCTCTTGAGCTCCCTCATCTTCCTATCCCACTCGACCATGGTGTGATTCATTACCGCCAGGATCTGGTCCCGCTTTCCCGAGGTCAGCATCAGGGGGTCAGAAATTCAAGTGAAAAGGAGGCACGGGGAAAGAGAACTTACAAAGTTGATGAACCCCGGTTCCTGCCGCATTGGGGGATGCCCCGGCACCGGATACATGAAATCAAGGATAACGCCGGCATTGTCCTTCGAAGGCTCCATCGCCTCCTTGATGCGCTACACCACTTCGGAGGGGGGAGCACTTCATTGGCAAGCGCCGTCCCTTCGAGTGACTCTCCGAGCCCCATTAGGTACAGGGGAAGCGCGTGGCTCATCAATGGCGCTACCCTCCGTGTATGGTAGGCACTGATGATCCCCGATCAATTCACGCCCCTCTCCTTCAGAATTTAGAGGGCGGCGAGATGGTCCTTGATTCTCTTCTTGTCTTTCTCCAGGACACCCCACTTTCACGACCCTAGGACCTCTTCGATGAGGCGCTCGGAGAACACCGGCAAGGGGGCAGCTATGTCGTCCTTGACATAAAACCATTACAAATGCCACCCCTTGTTGGAGGTCGACAGACACATTGATGGGTATTCGTTCACCTGGTTGTTGCAGAGATGAATGCTGGCACATCCCATCGGCACGCTCAGCTCTTGCTTCCCAACCCGCTACTTTGATAGGTTGACAGTGAAGAGATACCACCACAGGTCAAAGTGTGGACTGATCCCTAGGAATCCCTCCCATAGGACAACGAACGCTGCAATGTGTTGGACCCCATTGGGAGTAAGGTGCTGCAACTCCGCTTGGTAGTAATCCAATAGCCCCCGAAGGAACTCGTGAGCAGGTATGGTGAATCCCCGCTCGTGGAAGTGAGCGAAGGACACAACATACCCTTTGGGCGGCAATGGCTCGTCCTCATCATCGGGCAGCCGCCACTCCTCGGCGGCGGCCAGCGGGCAAAGGAGGCCACGGCAAACAAGGCCCTCTAGGTGCTGAGGGGTGATGTTGGATCTACACCATGTCTACATTGAAATGATTGGGAGGGGGGCAGATGTGAGCTTGATGGCGGCTGTGATGCAAGTGTGGGAGGCTCAGGCGATTGGTGGCGGAGGTTGTTGATGCGAAGGCGAGGAGGCAAAGTATGGAACCCTAGGGGCGAACCCCTCAGTTTTATAAGGGTGACGGATGCAAGAAGGGCAACCTCCCACCTAGGTCTCCAAGCCTGCCATGATACACCACCGCATCACATCGCGGGATAAGCGCCCACGATCCCTATCCTTTCCCACCAAAATTGTACAGGATGTTTCACCTTCCCCAGGCAGACCAGGACTCTTTTCCCACAGAGGGGATATGGGTCAAAAAACTTTTCTTCAGCCCGCCTGGGCCTAGAAGTTCAAGGGCCACCCCAACAGTCTTGATGGCCATCCCAACAAGGGATGGGCCCATGAGCGTCCAGAACTGAGGCACACAAGCCTCAACGGAACCTCGATGCGCGATCAAGTCCCAACCGGGCTAACCCTGGACGAATCCCCATGAACAGGATACCAGGGTTTCCTTTAAACTACCCAGTTGACAAAAACCAAATCTCACAGCCATACCCGTGAAGGTCCGAAATTACCCTCCGGGTGATTCTATCCAAATCACCCAGGGGTTTAGGGGCTTCACACGATGGGTGCGCTTGCACGCACCCTCTGGTGAATCAAAATACCCATCGGGTGATTCTTCCCAAACCACCCAGGGCTCGAGGGCTACACCCGTGGCTCGTGCGCACCCTCTGGCAAGTCAAAATACCCCCCGAGCAATTCTATCTGAATTACCTAGGAGCTTGGGGGCTACTGTCGAGGACCTAATACCGGGGTACCCAATGAGGTGGAACTAATAACCATTGAACATTGATGCTTCCGATCAGACAAGAACGCTACTACGCTTCTTGCCCGAATGATGGAAGCTTGGTTCCGCCTCGCCCGACCCCCGAGGGCTAGACTCTGCCTCGCCCGATGGCTGAGGGCTAGCTCTGCCTCGCCCAACGTCTAAGGATTGGCTCTGCCCCACCCAACATCCAAGAGCGGGCTCCACCTCACCCGACGGTTGAGGGCTGGCTCTGCCCCACCCGACGTCTAAGGGCTGGCTTCGCCTCGCTCGACGACTGCACCTGGCTCCTTCATGATGATGAGCATAGGGTACGATAGGACATTTGACTCAACCATAGTACCAAGGACCATGCCCTGCATGCCTATAGGAAGGTACCATCAGGATACGATGGGATGGGCGCTTTAAGCTCTTAACTAACCTAACAGAGCCCAAACAGTGTTGTAGGCACCAACTTTTGTCCTACAGTGTTGTAGGCGCTGCCATCAGCCCTCGGGCGTGGATACTAACATAGGCATACGACAACCACTACAATCCAAGGAAGAACTCACATCCTCTATAGTAATAGGCATATAGTCATTTCCTTGTCTACTCCCTGTAGAGTCATGGCTCGGTGCCCTGACACACCGCACCGTCCACCAGGGGAGGATGGGACATGACCACTCGCTGAGACAAAGCCATAGCTTGGCCCTATCAGGATCAACAGAACATGCTATCCCTAGCATGGTCTGCCATGTCAGCAGGGTAGGCTTAATGGAAAAGGAAGACCCAGAACACTCGAAAGACCTTCTTTACCTTTGTTTTTTCCTCTTTCTCCCATCTAAAACCCCTACTCCCCCCTTGGTCTATAAAAGGGAGGGCAGGACGACCAACTTTGGGATGGATCAATTCCATACACAACACACAGTCAAGCAGCAACCAAGCTCTTGGCGTCCTTTCAACCTTTCCATCAGAGACTTAGGACCTATCCCTCTCTCGACCATTTGTACCCCCTACTACGAACCTTTTTTGGTACTAATAACATGAGCAGCAGTGAATTGGACATAGGGACATTCTTCCCAAACTAGTATAAACCTTGTGTTCTTTAGTACACCATCCGAGCCTAACACACAACAATTATAAATTTACTAGTTGGTGTTTGTTCGAAACACCGACACTAAGGCAGTACCACTTTCTATGTTCCCATTTGGTGGTAGCAGCTAGATATCGCAACTATAATATCGAGAGCAGGATACCTCATGAGTTCAGTGTCGACACGCTTGTGCACACATGGAGCCCCCACTTCGTGCCTTTTTGGAACCCTAGAGAGTACATTGCGGATCTAGCTTACCATTGGAACAAACGTGGATCAAGGAAGAGGACGAGGCACATGATGGTTATGGATCAGATACCTGGAAGAATGAGGCATGGGAGAGGAACCCCATTTCTTACTGACCTCGAGCAGTATGAGTGCAGCAAGTGTGGTAGACTGGGTCACAATTCAGGCACTTGCCATTGGCAGATTAGTGAGGTGTGACTATTGGTTGTTTTCATTATTTCATATTTGTCGTATTCATTCAATTAATTATGCATGTCTCAATTTATGCTTGTAATTGTGTCAATTACTTGTACATTTCTAAGTTTATATTTCATTGTGGTAAACCAAGGCAGTACCACTTTCTATGTTCTCATTTGATGGCAGCAACTAGGCATCACAACTACAGTATCGAGAGCAGGATACCTCACAAGTTCAGTGTTGACATGCTTGTGCACAGATGGAGCCCCCGCTTTGTGTGTTTCTGGGACCCTATAGAGTGGCCTCCGTATGATGGACCAAAGTATATTACAGATCCAGCTTACCATTGGAACAAGCATGGATCAAGGAAGAGGATGAGGCATAGGATGGTTGTGGATCAGATACCCAAAAGAACGAGGCGTGGGAGAGGAACCCCATTTCTTGCTGACCCCGAGCAGTACGAGTGCGGAAAGTGTGGTAGACTAGGCCATAATTCACGTACTTGCCATTGGCAGATTAGTGAGGTGCGACTATTGGTTGTTTTCATTATTTCATATTTGTTGTATTCATTTAATTAATTATGCATGTCTCAATTTATGCTTGTAAGTGTGTCAATTACTTGTACATTTCCAAGTTCATATTTCATTGTATATTGAATTTCTATTTCATTGACTTTTTTGTAGGATGGTGTAATTCCACCTGCTCGACCCGGCGTATGAGGCGACCCACCGAGGACGTCTCATAGCGGAGGGGCAGGTAACAATCTATATGTTTTGTTCAAATTTTTATGAGCGTACATATGTTCGTGAAGTAACGGGATACTATGTATTATTCCATACAGGACCATCCGCTCCTTCATCCTAGAACCCACAATGGGTTCTTGGACATGTAGTATGACAACTGGTACACTCCTTTCCTGCAAAGAGGTGGCCTGGATATCATCTCTTTTCAGGTTCATCGTGGATTGCCCAAGTTCAACTTAGTGACCATAACTACCTTGGTTGATAGGTATTATCTTCAATCATTGCCTCCATTCATGGTCATTTATTCACGCGCTTGCCTTTTTTATATTTAATCTTGCTTTGTCTAAAATGTAGGTGGCGGCCGGAGACTCACAGCTTTCACTTACCTTTCGGAGAGATGACAGTCATGCTCTAGGACTGTTAGAAGATGCTAGGTCTAAGGATTTATGGCAATGCAGTGACTGGGCAGTGATGGTTAGAAGGTTGGAGAGCACGAGTAGAGACCTTCCTTGGGTGTGAGGTTGGTGAGCAAGGGGCTCGCACTTCTAGAGTTCTAATCTTCTGGCTCCGGCAAGACTTCACATAGTGCCCCGAAGAGGCAGATGATGAGACAGTTGGGTACTACTGCAGGGCGTGGATCCTACACCTATTTGCCTGTGTTCTCTTTCCTGATGCCATGGGTGACACTACGTTGTGGATGTGGGTCCACTTCCTCATTGATTGGGACCAAGCGGGTCATTACAGCTGGGGCTCTGCAGTGTTGGGTTTTCTTTACCGGTAGCTTTGCGAGGCGTGTCATCGGACTTTGTCCACAGCGTCACTTGGTGGATGCGTGTACCTGCTCTAGTTGTGGATGTGGGCTCATCTACCAGTTGGCCATCCTAAGGTTCTGGCTCATCGTGAGTGGTTCCCAGGTCAGCCTCCACATCGGCAGTCGACATGGGCGTACCTTTGGGACCAGGTTAGGGTTAAGCACATGAGGTTATAATGGGCGTACATTGAGTTCACAAATGAGCTAGACACGCTCATGGCGTCTAGTGTAAGTAAATTTTATTTTCCATGCTGGTTTGAAATGGTTTATTATAGCATCTAACATCTTGTTTGGACATGTTGCAGGTGTCGTGGGAGCCGTACAATGGAGAGGGGGCACTTCCTCTTTAGTTGAGCAGCATGTGTGGGTGTGACGATGACTTCTATAGGATGAGGTGCCCTCTAATTTGTTTCTATGCTGTCGAGTTCCACCTGCCAGATAGAGTTGCACGCCAATTTGGAGTGAGACAGCTTTGGCCAATGGCTCCGTTCTTGACTAGTGTTGACTTACACAAGTAAGTGTTTTGCTATTTCAACTGTCTCATAATGGTCCATTTCCATTAATATGGTGACATGTACATGGATTGAAGTAATGATGACATACGTGTAGGTTGGATCGTCAGAAGAATAGAAAGATTTTTGACTGAGAGAAGCACCACCAGTACTACATTGAGAAATGGGAGCTATTGCACGACATCGTGGATGAGAATAATGAGCCACACATGAACCGTGAGTTCAGGCGCTACCAAGCTTGGTACCAACATGCGACACGTTGCAGGCTGAGGCTACAATGGACAGAAGATGACTACGCCGACATCGAGTCCTCCAACGATGAAGACACGACTTACGACCAATCTACTCGTGCAGGAAGGCAGGTGGAGGCAGGACCAATCTTGGACAGAGTGGTAAGTCAATTGCCTTATTTTCTACGTTAAGTTGCATACCAACACATTATGCGTTAGAAGTATCTATTTTAGTTAGTGGCACCTTCGAGCCATACTATCCTTATAATTAATTCAATCATGCAACATAATCATGTCTTCAGAAGAGGACTAGATGGAGTTTGATGCATGACCAAATGGATATTGTGATGACCTATAGGTGATGGTACAAATTCAGATGGGTTTAGTCCTAGTAGTTGTTTAGTGAATTTTTCTTCTACAAAAGAAAACAAAACTTGTTGCTATCTGTTGAGAAGTATTATTACTGATAACTTTGTTATAAGGCAATACCCTCAAATGCTCCATTGAAGACATTGAGCGCTTTCGTCCGAGAGTCAGAGACGATGACATGCGTAGCTTCCTAGATGTAAGATTCAAAATATTCTTTCAAATATATTATTAATACGTTAGATTCTTTCAGTTAACATAATTTTGTACAACAGAGGCTGTCACATCAGCTACACCGTGCGGCTGCTCATTGTGGTTGTAGGACAGCCACGACGCAAGACATGCACGTTCCTTCCGTAGGCAGAGGAGGCTTAGGTTCCTCTAGCCAAGCACCTATAGGGTCCATTGGCATTGCGTACGATAACGAGGACAAGGACGAGGACAACGACGACATGGACCAGAGGCACGAGGAGCTTGGTCCGTCTCAGCTCTAGGACGCTCCCTTGACTCAACCTACATAGCCTTCAGGCACTTGGTGACACCATCCACCTGACCCTTACACTCTAGGTACCAGCGCTCTTGGTCACAAGGGTAAGGGTAAGACTAGGAGCTAGTGAGGGTAAGACTATGGACTTTGTAGTTACTTTCCTATAACTATTTGGGATTGTATGGACATTGTGGACTATTTGGATTATACAAGACATGTTATGTTGATTGTGATGTTTGATGTGGTTGTATTGTGCTCTTTGTATGATTAAATGTTTGGATTATATAATGATGTCTCTGTTTGTAACCGTGGATGCTCCTGAAACAAGGAAAACTCTCGCGAATTTTTTTTTGTGAATCATTAATTATACTACACTGCTAAAAAGGCATAAATATAGTACACAGATTAAATATAAATTCATTAGAACGTGTATAGTCCAATTGTATCATATAGATGCTTTGTAGATGAATCTAGGCTTTTTAGATAATGAAAATAGACTTTTTAGTTACAAGGACGAGGAGTACGATGACAATAGCGATTTATCACTTCACTTACATAGTACACCTATAGCATCTAGGCTTTTTAGTGATTTATCATGTCAACGACGAATAGACTTTTTAGAAAATGAATCTAGGCTTTTCAGTGTCCATTGAAATAGGCTCTTCAGTGAAACTAATTAGGCTTCTTGTGACTAGTTATAACACATTGAAACGGCAACTAAACCTGCCTCTGCCTATATATACGCAACGTTGGATGCATTGCTACTTACTTCCCAACTAGTATTTTCTTTCGTTGCAGTACCAATGTCTGGAGGGTCGTCCAGAGGGAGAGGAAAGGGGAAGGAAACTACCATTGTGTGGGAGGGTTCTCTTGGTCCTAATTTCTTTGAGGAAGCTCTTTATGAGAGGTTCCTAGTTGAGAGCAAAAGTGATTTCACCAAAGAGGCACCACTGGGAGGATACGATGAACGGAAAGAAGAGTGGCCAAAATGCATGTATGGTGAGGACTGCCTAGTGCAGATGTTCATTGAGGGAAAAGATGGAGGTCATCGTTTCTTTAAATGCCCGCGAGCATGGATAATTGCTATTACTATTTGTTTCTTCAATATGTTCCTCTTCTATACAACTTACATGACATACTTATTGCAGTCTTTCTTGGCCGAAGAAAACTATGGGTTCACTAGGTGGGTTGATCCTCGACCTATTTATCCACATGCGGAGTACATCTACTACCTACAGGACTGTATCTTCGATCTAGAAAGGGAAGTTAGTAGCGGTTATAAGGACGACGAACAGGACGACAACAACAATGGTGCCGATTCACAGAAGACACTCTGCAATGATCCATATTGCACCTGCCCTAACCACAAGAACAAAGGGCCTCCGCCGTCACCCCCACTTCCACCACCACCAACAATGGGAGGCTACTGTGGAGAAGGTGCAACACAATTTGCTATGTGGCCACACTACTAGGATGACCCTATCTTATTCACATGGCACATCCATATGTTTGTTGTTTGGTTTAATTACCTAAGACGTGTTAGGCTTAGTTGAAGGAACTCTGTACCCTAGTTCGGTACATGTTCTCACATGCCATTTCAGGTGTTTTGTGTGTTGAATTATATAATGCCCTACTTTGTTAGGTTTTGTTTGCAGCACGTGATCATATTTTAGTAGGTCCACAATATTATATTGAATATTATGACCATAAATAATGAAAATAATTACATAATGAAAAGTCCAATACTATGCCACATTAAACAATACAATAATACTAGAGGTATGTGCCAATAGTAGACAACATTGTTCATGAATAAACCATAGAACTAGCAAGTCATTGAGACTACTGAGTGCAACGAGGTCACTTTCCCTTTCTTAGGGCATCAGAATTCTCCTCCATCGCTGCTTTTGATCGGCGTGCACACTGAAGCTTCTTCTCCCTCTCATCCCTGTACACAGCAACACGCCTCCTTTCCTCCTCTTCCTTATGCTCCTTTTTTGTAGCCTCCTCTCCGCGTCTCTTCTCCATCATCTTCTTGTCCTCTGCCTCCCACCACAATAGTTTATGCATCCATTCCTTGTCTTTAGGCTTGATCTCAGTGTTGATCCACTACTCAAAATCATAGAGCGGTGGAGGGGTCTGCAAAAAATGCAATTGTTACAAAACAAAAAAATCATGCAAGATGTCATATGACACAAACATCAATTCCTCACCATCTTGTTAATGCGGCGCTGACGAAGTGTAGGCTCAAACACAAAATTGGAACATATCCAATACCTCTGCCTATATATGTCCTCTTCATCGGACTTGGCTACCTTGCAAGGATCACCGCAAAAGCACATGGGCACTGGAACACCACTAGGTAGAGGCAATGGGTCGAAGGCATTTTTGGTCATCCGATCATAACTACAATTTAGACAATTTGGTTCTAAGAACCAAAATCAATTAACATTAAACCCTACACCTAGGGTTTCCCATTTGATCGGACAACAATGAACCCATAACATAACAACGTGCGCTGAGGTTACCTTGGATTGCTAGCTTTTCCATGCCTTGGCATCCTACGGTTGAATAATATAAATATTAAAATTGCATGAAACCCTAAGTAATGACGATTCTTAAGTTGAAAAATCTGACTAATATATACTGAATCAATGTGAAAAAAAACTAGGAGAGAGTGAGGATACCTTGCTCTCGAAGATCTACAAATCAAATCAAAGTTTTCAAGGTCCAATATACCGATTCATGAGGTAGGGTGAAGTGGGGAGAGAAAAAACCCAAGAGGGGGGAGAAAGAAGAGGAAAAAGGCTCGGGCAGGAAGGTTGGGGGCTGGGTTAAAACATCACCTCGGCGCCATAGATCTAGGCACCGTTCTTGGCGCCAATAACTATGGCACCAAGATCTACGACGCCAAGCTTGGCGTCGGGATCTATGGCGCCAAGCTGTCTGTCAAGTCACCGCCATGTCCGCGTCGAGCCCAAGACCTAGGCGCCAAAATCTATGGCGCCGAGACGTGTAATCTCAGCGCCACATGGCACCGAGCTAAGGGTCTAGATTTTGAAATCATACCTCTAGGGACATATTTGTGAAAAAAATTCAAAAAAAGGACTAAAAACAAAAGGATTAAGTCCACTTTTGGCCCCTCAACTCTTATGTCGTTCTAATTTTGATCCCCAAGTACAAAACCATCTAGTCTGGGCACCAGAACTTTCAAACCCATTCAGTTTATGCCTCTTGGCACGATTGAGGTGGTTTGCGCTGACATGTTCCTGGTTTTGACTGGCCACACTGGCGTTGACGGACACGAAGGATCACCGTGCGGGTTAAAAAACATGAGATGGCCCGCTCGGCTCTCTCTCCCTCTCAGTTGCTATCCCCCAAACCCTAGACGCCACCGCCGCCTCCATCGCCGCCACCGCCGCCTCCATCGCCGTAGCCGCTACCGCATCCTCTCCTTCGGTGCCTCCGCATTTGAAGTCTCCCCTCCTCCTAGGAGTCCTCCACTATCGCCTTCACAGTCGTATATGGTGACCTCAAGCGGGTCCAGCCGAAGTTTGGGGACCCAAGAGTCACGATGGCGTCGCCATGGTGATTCCCATGGCGATTCGTCCTCACCCATCCCCTATCGTGAAGGACCACTGGAGTATACCCCAGCTGTGCTATGCAAATGCGGTGCAAAAGCTGCTAGGTTCATATCTTGGAGTGATTTGAACCTAGGATTGCGGTATCTGAAGTGTGCACGGGCTCGTGTAAGTTATTCTCTTCGTGATTCATAGTCTGTAGATGCATCAGTGATTGAGTGTGTCTCTGATTTGTTGGTTAATGGTTTGTTTCATAGGATGGTGGTTGCGACTTTTATAATTGGGTGGATCCACCAAACAGTAGTTTCAAGAAGCAACTTCTGCTTGATTTGCAAGATGCAGTGAAGTACTGGAAGCGTGCAACTGGAGTAGCTAAATAGAGTTTGGAAGATGTAAGAATGGAGACTGCAAGACTCTTGGAAGGTGCAATAAGGGAGAATCAAAGACTGTAGCTTCAGCTGGAACGCACAACAAGGGAGAAACAAAGACTGTAGCTTGAGCTAGAAGGCGATGTCAGGTACAATGAAGACAGAGGGGCCATGTTTGTTGCAGCTAGGAGAGATGTGGCCATTATGCAAGCTGAATTGCAGTTGGGAGCTGCATCTAGAGTTGAGTTAGAGGTAAGGATAGGGACATTGGAGAAGGATTGGAAGTTCTTGTTTGGTGCTTTATTTGTGTGTGTAGGATTAGTGGCTGCTTCCTAGATGCCTTGGATCATGTAAGTCAATGTGGTGTTAGCCTTGGTGTAGTTGTAGTTGTAGTTAGTAGGATCCATGTTGGTACTGAAAACCTATTCAGGTTCTATTATGGGTTGTGTATCAGCTTAATGCATGAGCATAATGCTCAGGACCATGTATGAGTATCAGGTTAATGCTCATGTCCTAATGTTTTAGTGAAATGTGGTTGCATGAATCCTTTTATATGTGTAACCAGTGAGCTTTGTCAAATTTTTGATGGCGTCTGCACAAAGAGATGACTAAAGTTCAATATAACACAGATCCATACAACACATGTCATTCAGTGATTAACACATGTCATTCAGTGATTAATACAGATCCAAGTTCATTACAATAGTTCAGGTTGCACACACATAGACTCATGAAGTAAGGTAGAAGGATAGATCCAAGTTCATTATAGTAGTTCATTACAATAGTTCCAGATATCATAGATAAGACAGATCCAAGTTCATTACAATAGTTCTAGATAGCATAGATAAGACATAGACACAGACATGGGCTCAAGGATTTGGGCCTATCAGCAGTAAGGTAGGAGTGGCTCCCTTGTGATCAGTTGCACTTGGTCTTCCTTCCTCTAGATAAATCTGCTTGGCTAGTCCTGCAATTGACACAACAACCATAGAGGTAGAAGCACCTAAAACTTGGAGGCTTGCTTTACTGTGCTTTCCAAACATCCCTGGTATAGTGGCCTCTAGGGTGACCTTAGCCCGAGCCCCTTCCTTCAGCGTTGTCTTCACTCTTGCTGATGACTTCATAGCTTTTTGCCCATCCTACAAGACAAAGGAAGTATATAACTATGAAGCACCATCACCTCCTCTAACAGACTGCGAAGCACCACCGCTTGCATTACCAGACTATGAGGCACCACCACTTGCATTACCAGACCGTGAAGCACCACCACTTGCATTACCAGAACCTGTCCTCCTGCTACAAGTTATCCTATTGTGTCCAATCCCTTTACATACTCTGCACCTTATAGCTATTCCTGTTCTCATGGATTCTTATCATAACTTGGCGCCTTATACCTTCGAGCATACTTATGATTGGAAGGAACCTTGCTTTCAGAATCTAGTGGTTGAAGCACTCACACATGTTATTGTCCATAGAATCATAGAATGACCCAATTTTGAACCATGCTCTACTCCAATGCTCAAGATCAGTTCTCAAAATAGCATCAGCCCCATGTGGTGTCTCTGCCCTTAGCTTGTTCATGTTGTAGTTGAATAGATTCATTGATGAAGACTTTGCACATCTCCAAAAAAGCTTCTGATACTTCTTGTTAGTGAACTTCTTCCTCCAGTTAGCATAGATATGCCTAGCACACATCCTATGCTCCACCTTAGGTGCCCACTTGTTTACAGCATTGATGAGCCCCTTCTGTTGGTCAGAAATGAATACCCAGCCATCACCATCACCAAACTGCAGGTCAGTGCTCAGCAAAGATAAGAAAAGGTCCTAGGACTCCTTGGTCTCCCTCTCTACAACTGCCCAAGCTATTGGGTACATTTGATTGTTGGCATCTCTACCTAGTGCACAAAGCAGTTCTGCATTGGTTAATCCCTTAAAAACAACCATCCAGTCCAATAACCTTCCTGCAACCAGCAAGGAACCCCTTCTTGCATGCATCAAAGCAGACATAAAACCTCATGAACATGGGTTCAAGTTCTTCAGTGTCAAGCTTCACTACTATTGTACTCCCAGGATTGCTTCTCAGCAGTTCAAGCTGGTAGTCAAACACCAGAGCATACTACCCATTGGTTGCATCATACATCCTTTGCATCATAATTGATTTGGTTCTCTTAATATTTGAAATACTAACATCTGCAAACATTTCCTCCTGAATTATTTCTCTCATACTCTCAACTGACCACTGTGGGTTAGCCAATATCAACTTCTCATATTTATCTGCTATTCTCCTTGATGTCACTAAAGAGTTGTCTCTCCTTGGTGGGCATGTGTGCACATCTTTACATGTGGCTATAAGCCAACTACTTGCCCTTGATGTCTTTGACAGATGCAAAACTCAAGTGCACTTTGGCCATGAACAAATTGCTCTACACTTTGTGCTCTCATTCTTCACAAACTTAATCACCTTCCTTTCTACCAGCCCATACTTGATGACAGCCTCCCTGAATGTTGACTTATCACTAAAAGCCATCCCAACATTGAATACTGGCACTGGAGCATTGGTATCAAACTTGGGGAATTTCTTCTCCTTCCTAACCAACTCTCCATTAGATGTTTCATCATATGAATCATCCTCTTCATCAGTATCCATAGCATGGGAATCACAACCATCCTCTTCATTAGCACATTCCACATTGACTTCATGCCTTTCCTCATCAACCACCAACATGCCTCCAGCTTTTAATTTCTTCTTTAAATCCTTTAGCTCCACTCTAATCTAGATTACCTCCTCATCCTCTCCACTGCTCTCATTATCACTAGGCAAGTAATCCTGGTCACTAGAATCATCCATATCTGAATTGTGCTCCTTCTGTACAGGAGCCTCTTCATGATCAGACACTTCTTCTTGCATAACTAACTTTTGTACAGGAGCTTCTTTCTCTCTAACCCAATGCAAATACTTAGTAGCACCTATTAAGTCCTTCTTCACTTGTTCTGGTGATGACATGTTCATTATAGCCAAATCCTCAACCACCAAATTGTCTTCATGAGGTGTTTCCATCCTAGTGCTTTCACTATCTGCTCTTTCACTCTCCATTTGAGCATCTTCCTCCCAGTCACTACACTGGTCCTCCCCATCCTCTTCCTCCTCAGTCTCCATGCCATCAGCTTTCACTTCAATAAGCTCAACAAATACATCTGCAACCCCTCCATCAGTAACACATTTAGACATGTCCAAACAAGCCTTGTCATCTACCAAAACTCTGAGCCCATTCAGTAAATCCTTGCCAGGGAACAACCAATGGAGAAGAATAGGCTCTAAAGCATTGTAATGGTCTTTAAGATGTCCAATTACTTCAAGCAAAGATATTTTGTCACGCTCGATGAATGACATCTCCTCATTTCCACCTAGATAATGAAGCTTCTTCCCATCATTGAAAAACTCGCCACCAAAGTGAAATCAAACACAAAGAAATTCCAAAGGGTCCATTCCTACAACAGATAGTATAGTCTTAGGACTATGGATCTGAGGTAACTAACCTAAGAGTACTTCCATCCCTATATCTAGAAATGCAGAATGATTCAATCGTACCTGAGCGTGTTCGTTTCAATCCTCCAAGCCCAAACGACTACAGAGGGGAGACTGTGGATGTGGAGGCACCGAAGGAGAGGATGCGGTAGCATCTACGGCGATGGAGGCGGCAGCGGCAGCGTCTAGGGTTCGGGGGAGAGGAACTGAGAGGGAGAGAAAGAGCAGAGCGGGCCGGCTCGTGTTTTGACCCACGCAGTGATCCTACGTGTCTATCAACGCTAGTGTGGCTAGTCAAAACCGAGAACACGTCAACGCAAACTGCCTCAATCACACCGAGGGGCTTAAACTGAATGGGTTTGAAAGTTTTGGTGCCTAGACCAGATGGTTTTGTACTTGGGGGTCAAAATTAGACCGATATAAGAGTTGAGGGGTCAAAAGTGGACTTAATCCAAAACAAAAAAGTTGGGCAACGCGACAGGTGGACCAAGGTGTGGCCCACTCATCACAGTAACAAGGCATTTGTAGACCTGGTCATGAGACATTTGTCCCCCCGTCTCCCTCACATGCCACATATTTCAAGCCGAGCTCAATGTCTCCCTGAGAAGAAGTGTCCCCATCCTTGCATGTTGACCAAACTAGCCAGTATCTCACTGACATGTGGGCCATAGTTCTACTAACCCCACTCATCATGGACAGTCCAGACGCCTCCGTGTGTGTCTAGCTTTCACACACTTCACCTATGATTTTTTTAATTTTAACACTTTTTGAAAACTAATTTTAAATCTAACACGGTCAGGTTTTTTATAAAAAAAACTAACACTTTTGACCACGCCTATTGCTCTGGCGCGGCCAAATGCCTGTGCCGTGCCATGCATGGTGGCGCGGCAGAGGGCTGACGTGGCGGCGACCGAAATCGCTGACCGCTGACGGGGCAGAGCCTGCCACGCCATCGACCTTGGCGCGGCAGTGACGCGCCTTGATCCATGGTGCGGCAGAGCCGAATAAAACCCCGCGGCCAATCCCGTCTACCCAAGCAGCAAGCCCGCCTGGCTGCCGCGCCCGCCGCTCGCCCGGCGGTACCTGGACTGTTTAATCGGAACGCGTCATGCCGATAGTGGGAGTTATTCTAAGTATTGCTTGACGTAAAATCAATAGTGGATTTGTTTTTGTCTTTTGTTGAATTAGTTTCACGGCCGAACAGAGAATTTGATAAGGCAATGATTTTTTTCCGTCTTTCATAATATGGTTAACCACCATGTTAACTAATCGATTACAAAAAAAATGGATCGGATTGAAACGAATATTTTTAAGGGAACTTATTTCTTGGGCTTTTTGGCCCCATATTGTAGGATCGGCGGCGACGAGCCCATGGACCCCGGCTTTCTCGACCCCTCGCGCAAGACACTGGCCACCGACGGCGAGATACGACGGGACTGTCGGTTCCCGAACTAGTTGCTACTTAATCTCACTGGCAGTGCTGCCGCGACGCATAGAAACGAATATGAAGCAAATAAATGAAGTTCGTGCGTAAGTTGACAAGCTGCCACATAACATTTTCATTGGTTTGACATAAGTTTGATATAACATAACCAAATAACCCCGTAAGTTTTGGATGCCAATATTCGTTTGACCTAACAAACTAAGACCTAGGAGTGTAAGGATCTCTCGGACGCCTCTTTCTCTTTGGATTTGTTGGCAACACATTGGGAGTGTAGCCAACGTCGGTATGGTCGCGTCGACGGTGCGTACGGCTCGTACCCTATAAGTATATGATACGCACGATTACTTATAATTCTTTATGATCGTTAGTTCATGGAGCATACGTATTTAAAGAAACTACCTTTGTTAGTACCTGTGAGGCTCCTTGGGTACCAAGCGGGGCACCACCTAGCTGAGACATACCAATCTCATCCTGCGGCCAATCGTTCCACTGGTCGTGCTGTCTATGGAAGCCCGGGGGGTCATCGTCGTCGTCCTCGGTTGCAGGGTCCTTCCCAGCGTTATGATGTGGTAGTGTACACACCGCGGAAGTGGCACCTGTCATCGGCTGAGAAGAGTCGGCTGGTGTCCTCAAAGAGGCTAAAGACGTGCCACCCGACCGCGCCGGGAGTGGCGGTTCCTCATAAGGAGTGTCCATGCAGCTCAGCTTCAGAGCTAGCTTTCTGTAGCTCTTTTTCACCTTCTGCATAAATAGACGTTAAAGTTAGTGTATTTTCCAAACACATATACACTAAAGAAATATTTTCGGAACGGACAAGTTTATGTTTACCCCCACAAAAGCCACGAGAACGCATGGCCCCTGCCCTCTAGACTCGTGAAGCCGACAATTGTGTCATCTAGATTCGTTGGACAACCTTGACAATTGTGTCGTCTGGGTACAGAAACGCGGTTGGACAATTTTAGTACATATACTTAATACCAAAAGGATAACAAATTATACCATCCAAGTATCTTACCACGTATCTTTGAAGCGGGGCTCTCTGTAGCGGTGTGTCCTCCCTAGTGGTAACGTCGTACACATCTTCGATGACATCTTCCTCTGAGTCCTCGTCAATCGCCTCCTTAGTATATGGGGGCTTGATATGTGTCCTCATAGATCTGTGAAACCACCACAGGTACTCATCGAAGGTGTGCTGGTCATGTGGAGGACCTGCATGGACCGGATGTCGTACCCTGTTCTGCCACAAATGGATGTGCGCGCTGTGTGTCACGCTCCAATCCTTGGTCTTGTACCTCTTCCTGCGGTCATACCTGCACCAAAACGATGTTAGTTGTACCACACACACCTCTGAATTGTAGCTTTGTTATTAATCGATAACACACCCGTACAATCTTTGGTTGGTGGAGTAAAGCGGTGGTGGACAGCCTGTCATTCTTCTAAACTGTCTACAGACTCCGATGGGTAAGTGAATCTCGACCACATAAAAGAAAATAAGAGGGACGTCGCAGCGATACTCGTCTGACTCGTCCCTAGTGACAGGACTGAGATAGTACTGGAGCTCCGGAGCATCCCAAGGACACCAATGCACCTGAAATTTTGTAATTGAGTTAGGTTGTGATATAGTGTACATCAAACAAGATACAAGTATGATAGTAAAAAGAGCGTAACCTGGTGCTGTGTCAGAACGTCGAGACCGTCCGTGTACTCCCTGTACTTGCGTCTCGTATTCCCTCTAACTAACTCTAATTCCGTCTAGATAAACAGAACTGTAGGGAGTGTATCCTGCCCGTTCCATTGCTGCATTGAACACGATAATGAATTAACCATTAATAAACTCATCATATGTAACCATATCGAAGAATATAATGAACCGAAGTACTTACCGGTAAACCAGCACTAAGTGGCCTCCCAACGGGCCATCGTTTCCAACACCAAACCTAGAGTAGGTACGAGCAGCCTCTAAGGTTCGCATACCCTGAGGTGCGACGACAAGCAACGCATAGCTGTCGATACGTCCATGTCAGGACTGCGCTGCCCCAGCCGTACGCGGGCGCTGGCAGCGAGCGCGGCGCGGCGGCGGGGCGCTGTGCGGCTAGCGGAGGATGCGGCGGTGGGCGGGCGGGCAGGGGTGCATGCGGGCGAGGGGCTCGCTCACGATATTTATTTGGCCCCGCCGCGCCATATTCCGTGGCACGGCACTGCCACGCCAAGATCGGTGGCGCGGCAGGCCCTGCCCCGTCAGAGGTCAGCGATTCCGGTCGTCGCCACGTCAGTCCTCTGCCGCACCACCATGCATGACGTAGCACAGGTATTTAACCACGCCAGGGCAATAGGCGCGGTCAAAAATGTTAGTTTTTTTAAAAAAACCGATCACGTTAGATTTAAAATTAGTTTTTAAAAAGTGTTAAAATTAAAAAAAAATTCTCACCTACTCTCCACACAGTTCGCACCCGAGTTCAGACTACAGAGTACAGAGCGCAGAGCTGCAAGCTCTAGCCGGCGAGCTCACCTCGCCTGTCTGCCAGACTCCTCCCCCTAGGCCCCTACTATTCAAGCCCAAACCCTAAACCCTAGGGCCCAAATGCCGACGCCGGCGACTGCGCTGCTGCTGTTCCTCGCGGCGGCGGCGGCGTTCCGCGGCGCGACGGCGAAGACGACGATCGAGCCGTGCTCTGGCGCGGACGCGTGCCCGGCTCTGCTGGGCTACACGCTCTACGCGGACATGAAGGTTTCCGAGGTGGCGGCGCTCTTCGGCGCCGACCCGGCAGCGGTGCTGGCTGCCAACGCGCTCGACTTCGCCTCTCCAGGCGCCGCCAACCGCATCCTCCCCAAGGGGACGCTCCTCCGCGTGCCCACCCGCTGCGCCTGCGCCGACGGCGTCCGCAAGTCCGTCGCCGTCCGCTACGCCGTGCGGCCTTCCGACACGCTCGGCTACATCGCCGAGGTCGTCTTCGCCGGCCTCCCCTCCGCCGACCAGATCCGCACCGCCAACGGGCTCGCCGCCGAGGACCCCGACGCGCTGCTCAACCCGGGACAGAAGCTCGTCATCCCGCTCCCCTGCGTCTGCTTCAACTCCACCGACAACAACCTCCCCGCCGTGTACCTCTCCTATGTCGTGCAGGTTGGGGACACCGTGGAATCCATCGCCGCGAGCCACACAACCACCGTCACTGATATCAGCAATGTGAACGCCATGGGGAGCCCCATTGTCGCACCAGGCGACATCCTTGCCATACCATTGCCTGGTAAACAAATTCACTCATTGGACCGCAGATGCAACAAGATTGGAATAAACTGCCGTGGCCATTGCAGAGCCATAACTTGGCAACATTGCATCACTTTCTCCTTAAATTGACTAAACATTGGTTGAAAACATATGTTGTTTCAAGTTCTGTAGGGATCTAGTTTGCCAATAACCAGCCATCATTTCTATGCTTATGATTGTCAATAACTGTAGGTCAGGGAAAATAACCTGAAGTATTGGTTGACGTCGACAGGTGTACCTTTGTGAAAGTCTGAAGGTGTAGTTCTGTAAAGACCAGTTTAATGTTACATAGTTACTTTAGGCCCTTTTTAACTTGTTATAAGGAATTGCCAGCCTTTGGATTTACAAACGTAGGATGCAGTAATGGCTTTTTAAACTTTAAAATTAAAGTACCACTCAAAAAGCTGATCTACGGTTGGGGCTTGGGACAAGCCACGCTTGCAGTGGTTAGGTTGTGAAAGATTACTTTTCTTTGTTTGTGTGGTACATGTGAGCAATTTTATTTGCTTATCTGGTCCTGTTTCCTAGATAAGCTGCACAAATAAGAGTAAAAACACGGTCAAAATAAGCTGGTGGAAATAAGCGCATCCGGAATAAGCTGCAAAAAGCACACCGTTTGGCTGTTGGTTTCATCTTATTTTAGCCATAAGCAGCTTATAAGCTGTACCAAACAGGGCCTATGATTTATGAATTTTAGCAAACAGGGCTTATAAGCTTTGAGTGATTAATTATTCAGTGCATTAGCTAAAGATAACTTATAAAAATGTGCAGTGGTAGGTCTTCATTTTTGATGGAAGGGTCTTTCACTTTCTTGGAGGCATACCTTTCTTTTTGCTGATTGATTCAATAATGATAGTTGAGAAGGATACTTTCTAATTTTGCCGACCTATGCTGATCAGTACTTTCTTTCTAATGACAACCATTTGTTTCTTTCATTAGCTTGCGCCTCAGCATTTCCTAACTCTGCTTCGGACTATGGATTGCTTGTGGCAAATGGAACCTATGCACTGACTGCTGGGAACTGTGTGGAGTGCAGTTGCGGGCCAGCAGATCTCAAGTAAACTTATACTCCCTTTTGTTCAATGTAGTTTTCTTGCCTTTTTATTTGTTTCGGACTATAACACCCTCATTTCCTTACAGTTTGTATTGCACACCGGCTTCACTGACAGCATCATGTTCAAGTGTGCAATGCTCTAATAGCAGCCTAATTCTTGGTAATGTGACCGCACAACCCACCACTGGTGGCTGCGGTGTCTCGTCTTGCAACTATGCTGGCTATGTCAATGGAACCATCGCAACATCGTAAGCAAAAAATCCCAAATAATTTTGTTTTTGCTCTATCTAAACTGTGGAACTCAAAGATGATCACATCTTACAATGCATGTGCAGGCTATCCTCAGGTCTTCAACCCATGTGTCCAGGTACTTGTGCAATCTTCACTTGTAGTCTGCTTCATATTTAGCTACTGAAGTGCCGATGCAGTAAATTTCAGTCCTTTACTCCTTTGTTCAAAGTTCCTTTTGAACATCATCATTGACTTGTCCAGAGCTGCACTTTTGAAACATCCATCAGTAAATGTATTGTCTAGTCACAACCTATAAGATTTTTTAGGTGCGCACCTCCTTTTTAGAAGAGAGAATAAAGGATGAACCTCATGTGTGATTTCAAGTGTAAAGAAAGATATTCTTGTCCCAGAATATTAATCTAGCCCCTTGGTTTGGATTTAAATCGAACAAAGTTTTGATCTCCTTGTGTCCAATCTAAGATGGTATTTCCTTTTTTTATATTGGTAGGTTGCCCTCAATCTTGTTTTAGTTAGTATGGGATTACGCCTGCCTAACACTATGTACCTTGCTTTAAAGTTCTGTATACTTCTTTATTTGAGGTAGTACGTAGTACCAAAGCAAACCCTTTTAAATAAACGAAGTGATAGTTATTTAACTAAATTATCAAGTGCAACATGTGAGGAAGCTGCATTGTAGATAACTGGCATGTTTCACCTGATCACACTTTTTTATGTCAAAGGAAAAGGAGAAGAGTGACAATATACCATTGCTTATTCAGACAATGTTTTCATTGACATTATAAAATGTGGATCAAGGCATTAACCAAATAACATGATGTCTAGATTGGTGAAGCTTTCACTTTGTTCTCAATGTATTTCAGTATAGCAAACAGTAGGAAATGTACCGACTGAAGTTTTTTCATAGATGCTGTTGTTTCATTTGCCCAGTGCTATGCATCATGAATTCCTCTGTTTTGATCTTTACTGGTGTCTGTTGTTTCAATCACTTTGATCATGATTACAGGACCACATCAGTTCCCCCCACTCACGGTGGTGCCAACTGTGGCAAACCATGGGTCTTATTCTCCATCACCTGCACCAGGACCTGGAGACGCTGGTGGTGCCATCCCAGGAGGTTCCAGCCTTTCTCCTTCAAATGGGCCTGCTGGGAACGCCTCGCAAGCGCCTGCGATAAATCAACCTTGCCGTTTCCTCCTCATTTTCATTCTTTCTCTGACATTGTCCTTGCGGATGTGGATTCCTGTGTAGAGTATTGTTGGTTGTATTTGTATTGAACGGGGATGGCCTCATTGGGGCCAGGTGGAACCTGAATGAAGATTGCAGTAGCCTCTCTTCATCAGTGTCTGGTGAAACTTCTGGTATGATTACGCTTTCTGCAGATTTTGTATATGAAGAAGCCACCCCCAAATTCAGGATCCATCCTTCAAGGCAAGGGTTTGAAGGCAGTAGTAGTACGAGATAGAGGTGGCAAGGTCCATGTTCCTGATGGCCTAGTAGCTACAACTCTATTACAGATCATGTCAACATCTGAGATCGTTTGAAAAATTTGGATTTAAAAATCTAATAAATGAAAACGAATATTTGAGCCTCTGCAAGATCTTAAATAAAAAAATCGCAAACTATAGAGTTGTAGATCGCTTCTACATCTATAACTTTTGTATGAAGTTTATATTAACTCTACTTTATATGAAAAAGTTATGATTCTTTTATAAAAAAAAGCGACTGCCTCACATGTAAACCAATGCCACCTCAACAAAACCATCTAACCACTTTGAAATGGTTAAGGAGGTTGGGGCGGGAGGGGGGGGGGGGGGGGGGGGGGGGGGGGGGGGGGGTTATTTTGTTTGGTTTTAAAAGTTTAATGTGTGATGCTGTCTAATATTGGATTTTTGGGGATTTTCAAAATCAGCGTTTAGTTTTTTTTTTATAGATGGCTTGACTCACAATTATATCAACACTAATGAGTTGATAGTCCCTATTTTTTTAGTGCTAAATTTCCATAACACTGTTTTAACATGGTAGTAAGCATTATTGCAACATCCTTGTCTACGGAATGGACGGGATGCGCTCACTCACACGCCAGGAGCGACTGTAGGACGTCGTTGGCACGGATCAATCATCTTTACACGTGATTTGGTATACGGTTATTACTTATTGAATTTTGTCATTTTATCTTTCTTTTTTTTTATCTTTACACGAAGCTACGATCCAGTGCTCTGCATGTCATGGTGGCCTTTTTGTCATTTTATCTTTCTTTTTTTTAGAATTTTGTCATTTTATCCAGTGCTCTGCACCTTTTAAAAAAAGATTCAGTAACCACCTCTCTACCGGAAACAAGCTACATACCTGATCAATTCACGAAGCTACGATCCGTATCTCATCCATTTCGGGTGCGTTTGGTTTCTTGATATCCATTGATGGGATGGGACCATCCATAGATATGTAGCGTTTGGTTGGGCTGGGACAAGCAAACTCATAGATAAGAAATATAACCCCAGATGCTAGATTTCCTTGGCGAAAAAAATCTGGCGGACTAGCTTATCCATCTCTTCTACTTTTTGTCATTAGTAAATAAATTATATTATTACTCAGTAATTATAATGGTAGGATTAGTGGTGATAAGTGCTTATTAGTGGTGCTAATTAACATATTTTATTTTAAATTAGTGATTATCATGATAAAATTAGTATTAGTGCATATTTATTAGTGTCTAATTAGTTGTTATTATTATTAAATAATAGATATAATTAGTTAACTATTCTCATCCCATTCATTTTCATTCATCTAACCAAACAGAAAAATAGCTCGTTTCATACATTCAACCAAACATGCATCACGGATATCCTTATCCTAAATATCCATATCACATCCTAATTTCAAGTCTCAGCTGCACAGGGAGGGGAGTACGTACGCGTACGTACAGAGTATTTCTGCTGATGTCCGAAAGCACGAGCAAATCATTTGCACCGTACACCAACTAATCGGCTCCAACACGTACGTTACACGTCAACACGCAACCACCGCTAGATTCCGTAGCATTTGACTAACCATCTGTCTTGTCCTGCTCGCCGGTGGCAAATTAAGGATTCCAGGTCATTTTATACGCCGCCGTCGACGTCGTCGGCCGGTCGCCCTCGCCGCGGCCGGCCTAACGCACGGTCGGTGTCACCGAGTGCACCGGCGACTACAAAGCTCAGCTCGATCAGGATGCTCTGCTCCGATGCTCTCCTAACAATAACACGGCCGTTGAATTCTGGCTGCTTTCACATAAAGGGTGTTTAGTTGAGTGAATTTTGGATTTTGGGCTACCGTAGCACTTTTGTTTTTATTTGGCAATTAGTGTTCAATCATGGTCTAATTAGACTCAAAACGTTCGTCTCGTGATTTCCAACCAAACTGTGCAATTAGTTTTTATTTTCGCCTACATTTAATGCTTCATGCACGTATCGCAAAATTTGATGTGATGGGTACTGTAGTACTTTTTTGGAATTTGGCGTGGCAACTAAACACAGGCATAGAAAAAAGAGGGCAGCTAGGTGCATGTTTATTGACCAGTGGTCGCTACACTACAGGGATCTGTTTTTTTTTAATGTCTACAGGGATCTGGTTGGTCGTACGTGTGCAAGAGTATATGTTTTTGCGCATTGTCAACATGTCATTGACCCGCCTCGCTCGCAGAAATAACAAGGGGATAGATGAGCTCTTAATCTGTTTGCTTGCTGTTAAGTGGGAGGTGACCCTCCTCCCGAAGTGTCTGGTAAGTGATCTTGACAGTTTGCCTAGCCACGAGGCCTGCATTATCATAAGGCCGACACTGAAGAGCAAGAATCTTACTAGTGGATTCCTCTTTTTTTTTGTTAAATATGTTATGACTCTTATAAAAAATACTTATCTCTTTGTAGTTTCAGATGGCATAGAAAATCCAAAGCTTTTTTTTTTCTCCGTGGAACTACATACAACATCGAAATCACAATACAGTTTTTGTTGTTAAAAAAGACGCACACAGAGCCGCGACCACATGATAGGCAAGACCGCTTCGGCCTGTTCGCTGGTTGGTTTCTGGGCTGGTTTGAACTGGCTGGTGCTGGTTTGTTGTGAGAGGAAAACACTGTTGACTGACTAGTTTGGGCTAGCTGAAACCAACAAGCGAACAGGCTGAAGAAAATCTTATCACACCATTCTTTCCAGCCTCAAAACCGATTGCATGATTGCATCAGGCACCACGCCTCACGCTGATTGCAGGAACCAAAGCTACTCTGATCATCACTACAGCTACAGGCTACAATTAGTTATCCCTAGAGGAAGAAAAATAGCCATCTGGAGAGAGGTGAGAGGAGCGTTCGTACCGGTGGTGGAGCTCGCCTACCCACCCTGGTTGACTCTGCTCTCTGCAGTCTGCACACCGGCCGGGCGGCCCCCGATGGATGCGATGATTTCCGGCCGGTGCGGACAAAGACGCCTCCCCCGCCAGGTGGTTGGTGAAAACAACGGTTTACTGGACGTTTTTGTCAAAAGGGATCAGTGAGGTGCCAGTGCTGCCGGTCTCCGTCAGCGTCAGGGTTTCCTTTTGGGATGGAGTCGTGCGTTTCAGGGTTGAAGCCCAAAACAACCATGAAACGCCATTTCTGTAGATATCGTGCGATCCTTTTCTTCCCCGAATGAAGCAACAGTTGATGCACTAAGGCCTGGTTTAGTTCCAAAAAATTTTCACCCTAAATTATCACATCGAATCTTGCGACACATGTATGGAGTATTAAATATAGACGAAAAAAAACTAATTGCACAGTTTGGTTGAAAATCACGAGACGAATGTTTTAAGACTAATTAGTCCATGATTAGGCATATGTGCTACAGTAACTAACATGCGTTAATGATGAATTAATTAGGCTTAATAAATTCGTCTCGTAGTTTTCAGACGAGCTATGTAATTAATTTTTTTTATTAGTATCCGAAAACCCCTTCCGACATCCCCGAAACATCCGATGTGACATCAAAAATGTTCATTTCGCGAACTAAACACAGTCTAATAAAAGCCATGACTTTGAGACAAAGCAAGCCTCAACACAGCACCGACCGATTGTGTTATTGGGATCTGAATGATGCGGTTCATTTTGGACGAGGCGATAGCCATTGTTGTTGTTGTTTTCTTCTTTCTCGAATACGTAAAAAGCGTGCGTATCATTGTATTAAGATCGAGAGAGGCGATAGCCGTTGTTGCATTTGTTGTACATTCATTTGTCTTGTTAGCTCAGGCGATCACCCTGTCAACATGTATTACTGCCCACAACAATGCATTATTGGCTCTACTGGTATCAAACAATTTTGCTGAGATTAAAAAGTAATGTATGTAAGCGTGTTAGCAAAGAGAATCTTCATAATTTGGTATATACTATGACATCATTGAGCGATTTCACATCACGGCCTTTCTGCTATTTGTTCTTGCTCAAAATGTGTTGGAAGCAGAGGGTCCATGGTTTGACGGCTTTCTTATTAATGCGTCATTGGTCTTTTTGTGTGAAGTACTTATCGATGCTATCAAACATTCTTTCCTTGCAAAATTTAATGAGATAAAGCCAGTTGCATATTCAGAGTTTTTGGAAGATCTTTGCAAGCAGATCCTCCTTGTCCTTAGGGCACAGTCTGCTTTGATTGGTTGAGCATACCAAAAGTTTGTGGCATTGAAGTTCAATTGCCTAGAAGTATTGATAGTATAGTACAGCACAGATGAATATTATAGTATCTTCTTCCAAGGGCTTTGTCGATTCGAGGAACTAATTAGTCCAATTTTGTGGTGTTTACAGTTTATTTCTGACCTCCGTTTGTGCATAGCTCAGCTTCGTCCTAAATTATCTGCTGTCACCTAACCAAGATGTTCTGATCTGTCATGTAGGGCAGGTTTATACATTTCCTTCGGAAAAAAAAGAAACAAACTACTATGTCATATTTCGTGTTCCACAGCAGCTCGATAAGATTGTTCGCATTGCGTCAAAAGAAGAAGAAAATAAGTAAGATCAATTACATATAATGATTGTATTTTTTCCGCGACCGTCCCATTGCACGTTTTTCATATAATGATTGCACTTTGAAAGTAAAGAGAGTAAAAAAGTCTACTATAATTAGTTGGGCTAAACCTATAAATACACTTATTTGGAGATAAATTTTAAAAGGTAGAAGCGCACTTATTTGGGAGTTGGGACTGGAGGGAGTATGTCCAATTGTCCATCCTGCCTTCTGCTGTGTTTACACAAGGCAGTCGAGGAGGGGTCAAACATACACGCTGGTGCCGTCCCTGGGCGTCTTCACCAGTTCTTACCTACGTCTTGCTTTGTCGCGCCGAGGGTACAAAATATTGAAGAAAGTGGAGTACATGCCAAAACGACGGCGTATACAATGTTCTTTTCTTTTGACAAAAACAATGTCACCGGCTTCTGCCAACAAGTAGGCATCGGTGGCACATCACCCAACTGCTTCTCCTCCTCACTCCTCTGAACTACTATATCCAGTGCTTCATCTACGAGTCTCTAATCGCCATGACTAGCCGCGTGCTTTAGGACGCATAAATATGCAGTGCAAAGCTCCTGTAATCTCAATACAAGGGATGAAGCAGCTCGTGGCGTTGCTGGTACTGATCGTGCTCCCCGTGCGCGCGGTGCCTGTCTCCGGCGCCGGCGTCGTGGCGGCGCTGCTCACGCACGCCGACGCCGGCCACGGCCTCACGAGGCCCGAGCTCGTGCGGCGAATGGCGCACCGCGCCAGGGCGCGCCGCCGGCTCCTGTCCGCCTCGCACGACGACGAGCGCCGCCCCGTGGGCGCCGGGCTCGGCGCCGGCGGCGGCGGGATCGTGACGAACGAGTACCTGGTGCGCCTGGCGGTCGGCACGCCGCCGCGGCCCGTGGCGCTGACGCTCGACACCGGCAGCGACCTCGTCTGGACGCAGTGCGCGCCCTGCCGCGACTGCTTCGACCAGGGCCTCCCGGTCCTGGACCCCGCGGCGTCCTCCACGTACGCCGCGCTCCCCTGCGGCGCGCCGCGGTGCCGCGCGCTCCCGTTCACGTCGTGCGGCGGCGGCGGCCGGAGCTGGGGCAACAACCGGAGCTGCGCCTACGTCTACCACTACGGCGACAAGTCGGTCACCGTCGGCGAGATCGCCACCGACCGCTTCACCTTCGGCGGCGGCAATGGCGACGGCCTCCCCACGCGGCGCCTGACCTTCGGCTGCGGCCACTTGAACAAGGGCGTGTTCCAGTCGAACGAGACCGGCGTTGCCGGCTTCGGCAGGGGGAGGTGGTCGCTGCCCTCCCAGCTCAACGTCACGAGCTTCTCCCACTGCTTCACCTCCATGTTCGAGTCCAAGAGCAGCCTCCTCACTCTCGGCGGCGCGCCGGCGGCCGCGCTCTACAGCCACGCGCACATCAGCGGCGAGGTCCGGACCACCCCGCTCCTCAAGAACCCCTCGCAGCCGTCGCTCTACTTCCTGTCGCTCAAGGGCATATCCGTGGGCAAGACACGGCTGCCGGTCCCGGAGGCCAAGTTCCGGTCGACGATCATCGACTCCGGCGCGTCCATCACGACGCTCCCCGACCAAGTGTACGAGGCCGTGAAGGCGGAGTTCGCGGCGCAGGTCGGGCTGCCGCCCAGCGGCGTGGAGGGGTCGGCGCTCGACCTCTGCTTCGCGCTCCCCGTGACGGCGCTCTGGCGCCGCCCGCCCGTCCCGTCGCTGACGCTGCACCTGGAGGGCGCCGACTGGGAGCTGCCGCGCGGCAACTACGTGTTCGAGGACCTCGGTGCGCGCGTCATGTGCGTCGTGCTGGACGCGGCGCCCGGGGAGCAGACCGTCATCGGCAACTTCCAGCAGCAGAACACGCACGTCGTGTACGACCTCGAGAACGACCGGCTGTCTTTCGCTTCGGCACGGTGCGACAGCCTTGTAGCTTCACTCTAGTCGCTACTCACTAGTAGTGTTTGTACAAAGAAAAGGTAGATCTTTTTAGTACTAAAAATACTAGTAGGTGAAAAAAAAAGTCTTTCACTGTGATGGTAGACGTTGGAAAGCAACAGAGGAATTTTTGCGTGCAATTTGTCACGCCTTCTTTCCAGACGAGTACATAGCATCTTCAATTTGACCATGTTTTAAAGAGTTTTCATTAATCTTACAACATACTAGTACTTTAGTAGCACCTTGCGAGCTGGTTTACACCGGATTTTTCTGTCTCCGCGTTCAGCCTGTCAACCATACATACAGCTGACACCTGACAAAGCATCAGCTTCTTATCGGAACGCTCCGACTGATAGGAACGCTCCGGCTCGGAGCAGAAGCGTTTCGCTTTCAGGGCTTTGTCGGCAGGTGAATAAGACACCAATGAGGCTACGACCCATAGGCCCGTTCGGTTTACCTTATATTCGGTTTGTTCGGCTTCTTTTTTCATCCAGAACAGTGTTTTTCAACCAAAATTCTACCAGCCGAACAGGGCCTAAACGGCCAAACAGTTTGGTCAATGTTTGTGAACTACTAACTCGGCGCACTTTTTTTTTCGCCGGGGGGAGGGGGGTTGTGAACAGTGCTGGTGGCAATATATGTGACCTACAGTGCCAAGGAGCTATGACACTCCCACAATATTCTTAACAAATCATTCAACAAATTCAACGGGTTCATTGTCTTACCCATTCTGTGTGAATGCGCATCTGACATATGGGTTCATGATGTAGCCCCGTTCGGCTGGCTAAATTTTTGCTGAAATTGGCTGAAAAATATTGTTCTGGCTAAATTGTTGTGAGAGAAAAACACTGTTCCAGTTGAAAAAAGAAGTCGAACAAGCCAGATATGGGGTATGCCAAACAGGCAACCATGATTTGGGACCCTGGCAACCATGATTTGGGACACTGACATGCCTGTTCAAGGCACCCTGGCAACCATGATTTGGGACACATGAGCATGTGGCAGCAGAAAGCACGAGAACATTACTGTACAGGGCTAGAAGAAGCCTGCACAAGGCCGGTCACTGCCACTGTCGCCAGTCAGAACTTACACGCATGACATTTGGATTAATATACAAGAGCCGTTCACAAATCACAGGCATGGCAATTGGAGCAACATGGGCGATGGTTTGATAGAGTTGCGACAATTGCCATCGGCACAACTGCACGAGGCAAACAATTTTACTGTGACTGATGATATCAGGATAATCACGACGAAACAAGTTACAGAATCAACCCCATGCCACCAGCAACAAAAGAACTAACAATCTCATGTCAAATCTTAAAAAAAATGCTTCTAATCCCTACATTAACTAACACAGATAATCACTGCTCGATTTGGATGGGATCAACAATGGCAGATGACGGTGGGCAGGAAGAATAAATGCCATTGCAATTGTTGTTTTCCTCACCGGTATGCTCCACTATCATGACGCCATGTTCAGCTGTGCTAGGGTTTTCCTGATCCTCAGCCTCTACTACTTCAAGGCTCTGCTGTACGGTACATGATTCAGTACCTAGAGCTACTAACCCTGGGTCGTCCTGTTCCTCACACTTAGGCTCCACCATCAATATAGTCCACCATCAATATAGTCTGCTCCATTTCAAGGTGGTCTTCTAGATGTTGATCTTGATGGAGATCCTCATCCGATCGAGGAACAACCAAATCAGTCACGGGAGTGGCTGCATCACAAATCTCAGTGGCTGGTGCAGCTGAATCACAGTTTTCCTCCACACCCAGTGAAGGATTTTCAGGGAGCACATTGATCGAGAAGTCGTTTTCCTCTTCCATAGGCTCCAGGGCAAATGAAGCGCGCTCCACTGTGTTAAGTTCTTCATCTTCCTCTTGTTGCCCTTCTTGGTTGGTATCTATATTTTCTTGAGCTTCAAGCAAAAGTTGAGGTGTATGTTGACTTGCAGCTGCATCAACATGTGGACTAGTATCCGAATGAAAAGGTGGAACAGCTGAGTCACTATTATTCTGGATCTCACCAAGATCTTGCAAGACATCTTCAAAGCCATGCAAAAACTCAGCAACCAAGGCTTGAGTGGTTGCATCAGCTGTAGTTGTCATGGCTCTCTTGGCCTTCTTCACCATACCTTCCAGTTTATCAACCTACAACAGTTAGGGAATACTTCAAATTAAATACTGGTTCACTATATGCATAGTAATTTGATTGAAGAAGTTGTGCTTGTACTCAAATCTTAAACAGTGCATGAAAATTATTTCCAGAAATGTGAACTAAATAAGAGATTAGTGTTTTACTGCTTTGCGGATTATTGGAGACTTGGCTTGGTACTGAAGATCTAAGGAATCATCAGTTGGAGCTGAAGGTCCCGCTTCTATGTCATCACTGGTTGCTGGGACAAGGTACCGCCGTGTTGCTCCTGAGTACCAGCGCAGATACTCCTCATAAGAAGATGGGTCATATTGCTCTGTATCTCGAAATATGCGCTGTTGTCGTGCTTCCCATTCCTGGATATACTCATGGTGTGTTTCTTCCCAGTTCTCTCGTTCTTTGCCACGTCTGCTAATACGATGTAATGACTGTAGCGTAGGCCGGAAAGGTGGTGGAATGCATTGTCGAAGCCCGAATTGCCGCATCACTCGCTCGGGCAAATACATTTCAACTATAGGGAAGTTTATTAATGGAGCTTGTGTAAGCCACAGGTCCGCGTCTCTTGTACAAAGTGGGGGTAAGGTTGAGGACTCTATCTGCAGGTAGGGTTCCCACTTCACCTGATCAACTCGCTGAAGGTTCAGTTCATCTCTGTACTGCTTAAGGCAGCGAGTAGCATTCTCACTTTGTGTGCGTGCCCCCACCCAACGGAAGCCGATTGGAGGTAAGTCCTGTTCAATGCCTATCTCTGTGCATAAAGGAGACCGAACCAATGGTCTGCCAACATGAAAGCGCTCCCAACTCCAAAGCTGCAAGAGAAGCAATGAACCGCCAATATTCTTGATATTGTGGGAGGAGGCAACCGAGCAAAGAGATCGGTACAGGAATGACAGAACTGCAGAACCCCAGCTGTATGTGCTAACACGTGAAAGATCAGCAATCAGAGGAAGATATATCAGACTCATCCTTCCTGTCCCATCTGGAAAGAGCACCCCGCATAAAAGGCTCAGTATATATGCTCGAACATGCCTTTCAACTTTCATATCATCCGCCTCCTCTGGTAATTCATAGAAGTTTTTCTTAAGCCATTTGTAATGCAGGAAGGACTTTCCAGGCATTGCTGGCCCCCTTGCATCCTGGCCTAAACAATCAAGGACCACTTGCGCATAATCATGATCAGTGGTAGAACAAACCGGACGGCCATCAATAGGAAGAGCAAACAACATTGCGACATCTTGAAGTGTAACAGTTATCTCCCCGGAGGCCAAGTGGAAGCTATGGGTCTCTGGCCTCCAACGCTCAACAAGGGCAGTAATCAATGCTTTGTCCAACTGAGGCATCTTCTGGCAAATTTGTGCGAGCCCAAGCAAACCTGCATCTCTCAGATAAGGCCGATATCTCTCATGAAATTTCAAAGGCTTGTGATGACGTAACTTCAACTGCTCCACTGCCTGCAACATTAAGATTCAGTGGAAATGTACAATTCAGTCTCATGAAACTTATGATGAGCTATGGAAAAAACCAATGTCATTAAAGAAACCTGATCACCAAAAATCGCATCGGAACGATGGTTGATCTTAGGGTTGAGTAACGTGGAGGATACTTCTGATGGTCCTACATAGCAAGCTGGGGATTGTCTTGGAATCAACACAGGCTGATCTTCCCTGTCAGAGGTACTCGGTGAAGAAGGTGCAGAGGTTTCGAGATGATCCATATCTTTTTCTGCCACAGCACCTCTTCCACGACCATGACCACAGCGACCACCTCCTCTTCTCTTTGTAGGAGACATCCCCCTTTACATAGCCCTGTGTTATCAACATCATGAATTCAGAAAGGAAGATGCCATAGACGATTGATGACTGACTGCTAAAAAGCAAAGCTGTTAATCAGTTATTGAACATGACATGCTTAAAAGAACGGGAATTCATCACTAATCTTTTTTAGAAAATCGATTTTCTGCAGTCCTTGGCCGTGTTTAGATCTGCAGTAGCAGTGCGGCAGCCATACCGCAGCCATAGCATCAGAATGGACTGGTCAGTTCAAAACTCGCGGCGCATGCCTTGCGTGGTGAAAAGAATTGCCTGAGCCATGGCTCTATTTGGCACGATTCTCGCGGCCAGCGCTCGATAATCCAATTAAAAGTGGTCCCAAACACAGCCCTAGTCTTCTAGACCTAATATCCTATAAATTGAAAAACACACACACTTTCCCCTCATGTTTCTCCACGTCCATAGAACAAAAGAGAAATAAAAAAGCATCTGTGGAGCACCTTAGTGCAGCAATGTTTCCTCAATGAATGAGATCCGTGAGCTTCAGACATGTAAGGTGAATGTGTTAACCCCGACATCAGAAGATAAATCAAACTGTGGACTTAAGTTCAGTCAGGAATTTGTGTATAGAAAGGAGCAAGAAAACATATGCACTTGATCAATAAAGCGCTCATCGCTTGTTCTTCTTGGAAGTTCAATCCCCTTGCAAGCAATGGCAGCCCTTGTACCTTTCCCTTTTCCATTCAGCCTACTTCTTAGCTTTATTCCATCAGTCTAAGGTGAAGTCCGTGACGAAGATCTTTCTATAAACAAGTAGGAATGAATGTTTGTCTTTGATGAAATTTAGAGAGAAAGAACAGTGTGGACTAAAAAAGAGATAACTGGGAGAGGATTGAGTACAAAGTTGGATGGCACTATCCACTGGTATGTTGTGAAAGTCTCAACAAAGTTGAAAGGACCCCATGCCTTCTATCTCTCTTCAACGCTTCCATTAACCTTAGCCTCTGAATACTCTGCTTAATATGATCCCCCTCTCCAGCCAGAGAGGATTGAGTACAACATTGATTCCGGAAGATCTTTGTTCCTAGTATTTCAAAGCCTAACTAGGCACGAAGCAGTGAGTGTGATCTGCTTTCAAGAAATGTCGGAAAAGAGTCAGTAACGCTATCAGTGAACAGAGTTGGTGTAAAATCCAGCTGAAGTACCATACAGCACCACAGGGCGAAGCATATTGAATTGCGAACATTCGCTCCACTTGAACATTGACTAATTCTTTGTTTTGAAGACTGTAATAGTAAGAAAATTGTAAATTATCTGCCATGGTATACCTCTGTTATAGCTTCAGTCTACCTTTTCTTATGGTCTCCAGTGTACTACTATCAGCCCTACTAGGCAATATCTACCTTCACAAGCTCAATCAGGACTCAGGAGACATGAAGGATCTGGAAGAAGCATGAAATTTGGCTGCTCATAAGGTGACAACATGGGCAGAGGACAAAAGCAGGGTGCACCACTCTCAGCTGCTGATTCTAGGTTGATTGTATTTGGTTGGTAGAAAACCTACTTATCCAGGAACAGGTGAATGATCATAAAAGGCGCACATACTACGAAGAAATATGATATTCTCAAAACAGGGAAGGCTATGGATACACATGGGACACCTTTGTTTGAACATGGATTGTTCCATGAAGGAATCAATCTCTACAGGTCAAACCTAGCAAGATGAAATCCAGTGTTGAAAAAGAACCTTTCAAGTTAGGAATGAAACTATAGACATGGATATATGTTAGTAAAAAGAGGAATTGAAGCCCATCACAGTGGTGAGCACAGCTCTCTCGTCGTGCCCAGAAACTGCTATGCAACCGAGAAATTATATCCCATCTATCACAATTCTATCAACTAATTGACAAAGCAATCATATGACTGTTTGAGAACAGTTCACTCTCAGATAAGAAAAAAGGTTAAATAGCATGCATACCACTCCCCCTAGCTGGGTTTACCCACCTATCATTATTTTTCTTCCCCTTGCTAAATAGCACCTGTATCCGATGCCAATAGCTCCGTCTAGCACTTTGTTAAGTTGTCACGTGGTCTGCTTCTTTCACCATCTCCTGAGCCCCTACAACTACGAGCCCAGCTGTGCTTTCACCTTTACTCAGTGAGCAGCAGAAGTTCAACAGGCAAAAAGAATGTTCTGAAATATCACCCCAACGTGAACCCCAGACCAACACTCAAAAAAAAAAGGCAGCAGGATGTTGTGAAAATAGGATACCCAAAGTAAAAGAATAGAACACCCAGGAAAGCAGATAGTTGAAGAAGTTCAGAATACTGTTCAAGAATCGAGATATTATCTTAGACACTGAATTCAAGAAAAGACCTAATGAACTCAGGTGCTACAAATCCAAACATCAATCCAATAAAACATAGAACCATTGTAGACATGTCTCCATGATGCAGGTGCCAGTGGTGGAGCCAGGATCTTTCAATTGGGTGTCCCGATTTCCCAAGCCAAAACAAAATGCTCAGTTCAAAAGAAAAAGAAGTTCACAATATCGATAATGATTGAAATTGTTCAGGCATGCGTGGAATAATGGAATAACAAAATATTCAATGAAATTACAATTTAATTTTAACATCATGATCCATTGCTTGGAAGGCTGATTATTATCACCATACTTAGCTTAAAAAGGAACTGTCCCTCAACAAATGGGAAAAGGCAATTGTTCAAGTGTTGATCCCCCATGTTATTTCTCAATTTATTCTTCACGTGTTCATTGAAGGAAATACTGTAAACAGTAGCGGCTACTGTTAGTACTAGCACAAGGGCAGACCCAGTAAAGGGACATGTACAACCGATAATTTTTGCAAAAATTTCGAAGCTAGTAGACATCAAATAGCCAAATAGATTTAAGTTAGGGTTTGGGTGCTCGGTTTCGCACAGCAGGAAGGGAAGAGAAGGGGTGGGAATACCTGGAGGGTGCTCGTCGCCGGCGAAGATACCGACGAAGGCCTCGGCACCTGGCGAAGGGCGGCGGCGTAGGCGGCGGCGGCAGCGGTAGCCCACCCAGTCGTCGGAGAAGAGAGGGGTTGGAGGGAGAGAGAGAGGCAGAGAGAGCGCACGCGGGGTGAACCGCATGCGACGTACAGCCCGGTCCGGGTTTCTTGGGCCCAGGGGAGCGTACCCGCACGGGCCTTCTCTTGGGCCGTTCCTTTTCACGTTTTTTTTTATCGAAATTGTTTTGTTATTTATTTATTTCTCTATCTTTTTTATCTTTTATCTTCTTGATTCCGTTTATATTCTCTCCATGGGACACTTCCAATAGCTGGTGGGATACTGGTTCCAAACAAGAGAACAATAATAATATTTACTTAATATATTGTAAATAAGTAAATGGAACAATTCTACACATTTTATTAAGGTTGAACAATTCTGAAGCTAGAAACCATTTACACTATAAACCTAGAGCAATTGCAAGAACCTGAACTTTTTTTCTCGTAAAGATATAACACTTTTCTCTTGAATTAGAAATAGTTTTTTCTATGTGACAATTTCAAGTAAATGTAAATATTTTTGTCCTATACACGGAACAGCAACCAGTGAACCAGGAATGTTGTTCTACTCCAGAAAAAATGATTTAGGTGCTTCAACAATGACTAGTGAGGAGTATCGACACTTTGATATATCGTGAAAAAATTAAGTCTTCCTAACGCTCTCTTTGCATTCCGCAATTTATTCCAAGGATTGTCGTGCTAGAGTAGGGTTAAAATCTAGGTCGCAAAACTCTTTTATGTGTTAAAATAGTCAAAACCTTAGGCATATGGGTGAAGCCATATGTTTATATTCAAAAAAAAATTAGGCCTGTTTGATCCATGGGGCTAAAGTTTAGCCCACCTCTTTTAGTCAGCTTTTAACCCTCATGGATCAAAACATGAGGGCTAAAAGTGGGGGCTAAACTTTAGCCCACTGAAAGCCCTAATTTGATTTTGGCTAATTGATAAAACCATTATGGGCTAACCTTCTCTCTAAGTGTTGTGATTGAAGTAAGGTTGGTTCACATCAAGGTGGAGCTAGATGGCACTCATGGTGATGGAGATGCCAAAAGATGGTGATAAGTGCTTCAACTTAAAAAAAAGAAAGAGAAAAATAAAATGGGCTCAAGGTAAAAATAGAAAACCTAAGGCTATTTTGTTTTGCTGGTCAAGACGTAATAGAGTGCGTGATTGGGTTTATGATAGATAAATGTACTATAAAGAGGGAAAATCTTTAATTGCAATGGTTATCTAGTGCCACTAAGTGTGTCCCATTTGCATATACTTTGCGCTTAGTGACGTGGTGAGATGCATGAAAAAGCCCAGGGAAATTCCTTGTGAAAAGCTATCTCAAGTGCTAAAATTAGTTTGATGACTTTGAGAAGAAATAACACTTGTTTTGGGCATGTTGTGCATTCTAACAAAAAATTCTTATTTACGGTGCTAATTTTTCCAGGCAGGGGTTCTCTGTTGGAATGGCCTATCTAACAAGAAATTTGTGCGGGCCGAAGTGAAAATTCCAGGGGAGTGTGGAGCGTTGGGGTGCTGCTGCTGTGTACGCGTTGCTTTGTTGGGCCTGCCGCTTGCATGCATGCATGGAGACCAGCTTGCAACCGTTGACTCTGAGAGAGGGAGGCGCCACTCCAAAGCCCGAGTGAAAAGGAAAATTTTGCCTTTCGTGGGGACCGCTGCCTCTTGCATGTGCATGTGAGCCGAGGGAGCACAGGATGCAGCTGCCGCTTTGGCTCGTTGTCGATATGCCATTCGCTGGCTCGGGCATGGGACCCGCGCATGTGCTTTTTGGGTCGTTCGTTGCTCACGTTTCGTCCGAGTGCAATGGGAAAGTCCGCCTGGGCTGGTGCGAATCCGTTGTGCCTGCTGCGAGAGAGCGCTGTCCAATTGGTCGTGTGCGGAGAGACAGCTCGTGGGTGCGGGTCCGTACGCCGTTTGTTCCCGTACGCACGAACGTGTTCCGATACCACTTAAAAAGGTTCTAAATAGCTAGATGGAATAAATAGCATCAAGTTGTATTCTGGTACGGTTATTATTCAGTACTCAGTTAATACATAGTATATATATACATGCGCGAATACTATTATACATCAAGTTGTTATACCAAACATAATTCAATATCGTTCAGTACTCGCGTTTCAATATTGTTGAGTATCTCGATGTCTGGGTTTCAGGCATCCGACGTCGCAACTCGCTCGAACCCTTCTCAATTTTTTACCACAGCCTACACATGCGATAACATGACATCTCGCCAAGTTTCGTGATTTTCGGACTTCGTATGGATTTTATATAATTTTAAAACACTTTCCCGACAAGTCGGTCGCCATGTTCCGTGAACAAGATGCGTGAAAATTTCATGCGAGCTCGTGGATAGGGACTCAACATGCACCAATTAACATGAATAACATTTTTCGAAACACTACATTGCAATATTCCATGCACCTGCAGTTCAAATTTGACATATTCAAAAAAAATCAAAGAATCAAAATAAATTAAGGAAATATACAAAACAAAATCAAAATTGGCCTGAATTTTAAAATTGAGTTCAAAACAATGTATTGTAGCACCACAAAAAAACTGGGCTAAAAAAACAAAAAAAATTGCCGAGGGCTCTTTGCCGAGGGCCTGACCTGTGGCGCTCGGCAAAGAATTTTATAAAAATAAAAATAAAAAATCTTTTGCCGCAGGGCCGTGGATCTGGGCCCTCGGTCAAAGGACCCGCCGAACACAAAACAAAAAATGTCTGAGGGCTCTTTGCCGAGGGCCTTCCCCGTGGCCCTCGGCAAGGAATTGTGAAAATATAAAAAATCTTTGCCAGTGGGCCGTGCATCTGGGCCCCTCGGCCAAAGGACCGAACCCTAAATCCAGGACGCAGGCCCAAATTCGCCGATCGAAATTTTTAAAAAAAACGTCGACCGTCTCCCTCCCCCACGCGCCCGCTCGAGGCGGCCCCACGAGGTCCAAAAAAGAAGAAGAGCAACAAAGCATCCGCCGCGCGAAGCTGAGAACGCGCGTCTTCCCGAAAAGAGAAAGCGAGCAAACAAACGCCCCTCCCCCAGGGGTGAACAGAGCTAAAGGCAACGCCGCGCAGAAGAAGCCGGAGCTAGAGCCCGGCACCGGTAGCCCCCAGCGAATCCATGCACCTGCAGTTCAAATTTGACATATTCAAAAAAAATCAAAGAATCAAAATAAATTAAGGAAATATACAAAACAAAATCAAAATTGGCCTGAATTTTAAAATTGAGTTCAAAACAATGTATTGTAGCACCACAAAAAAACTGGGCTAAAAAAACAAAAAAAATTGCCGAGGGCTCTTTGCCGAGGGCCTGACCTGTGGCCCTCGGCAAAGAATTTTAAAAATAAAAATAAAAAATCTTTGCCGAGGGCCGTGGATCTGGGCCCTCGGCAAAGGACCGAACACAAAAAAAATTGCTGAGGGCTCTTTGCCGAGGGCCTTCCCCGTGGCCCTCGGCAAAGAATTTTAAAAATAAAAAATCTTTGCCGTGGGCCGTGCATCTGGGCCCTCGGCAAAGGACCGAACCCTAAATCAGGACGCAGCCCAAATTCCCGATCGAAAATTTAAAAAAAAACGTCGACCGTCTCCCTCCCCACGCGCCCGCTCGAGGCCGGCCCCCACGCGTCCACCACCGCCGCCCGCACCCCGCCGCCGCGCGGCCCGCTGCCTGCACGCGCCGTCTGTCCCCAGCCCGGCCGCCCCGCGCGCGACACCCGGGCTGCCCCCGCCTCCAGCCCCGCCGCAGACGCGGCAGCCGCTGTCGCGCCTAGCCGCCCCCCGCGCCCGGTAGCCCCGCGCGCCCCACCGCCGCGCGTGCACGCGGGTCCGGCCCCGCGCCTCCACCACCGCCGGCCGCGCTCCGCTGGTCCGTGTCCTCGCGCCGGCGCCCCGTCGGCCCCGCCCTTGGCCGCCCAGCGCGCCCCGGCGCCCCACCAGCGTGCCCCCGCCGCCCCACCACGGCCCAGTGGCGGCCGAGGTCGCACCCTGCCTCCGTTCCCCGTCTCCGTCGAGCAAGGGGAGGTCGACCGCCCCGGCCGGCCCTCCGATGGCTCCCCCTCACCCGGCCTTCCCGCCCCGACCCCAGCCCCTAGGCCGCCTCCATCGCCGGCTGCTGTTGGAGGGGAGGAGGCAGAGGGTGAAGTTGGAGGAAGAAGAGAAGGAGAAGAGGAGAAGGAGGAAGGGGAAGAAAAGGAGAAGAAGAGGAGAAGGAGGAAGGGGAAGAGAAGGAGAAGAAGGGGAAAAGGAGAGAAGAAAGGGAAGAGGGGGAGAGGAGTACTCCGACGCTGCTTGACCTCGCCGGAGAAGAAAGTGACCTCCGCACCACGACGCCCGACTCCACCGCAACCCTAGGTAAAACTCTCGTTGTCGGCCTTCGTGTCGTATGTGGTTGTGTGGGCCTTCGTGCCGTAAGTTGTTATGAGGGCCTTCGTGCCGTTGTGGTTGTCGGCCTTCGAGGTGAGGGGTCGTCGTCCGGGGTAGCGTCCGCAGGAGGTGACGAGAGGAGGACCAGGGGCAGCCGCCGCAGGAGGCAGCGGTCTCCTCCCACGACACGTGACGAGGTGCTAGAGGAGGAGCACGTGACGGCCATGGCCTCGTCCTCGTCGGAGGATGAGAGGGGTCAGCAGACGGGCGAGGGAGACGAGGCGCTCGAGGGCGAGGGAGGCGAGGCGCTCGAGGGCGAGGGAGAGGGTACCGCTACCCGGACTCTCTACGAGCGAGGTCCCGCGAGCCTCCCTCCGGTTCCGCTTCCTCACAACCGCTCAGTGATACGGCCTATGGCAAAGAGGTAAGTAACTATGGATGTTATCACAACTACTTCATAAGATATGTTGGAAATCTTAAGAGAAACTGATAAATTTTCTTAATCACTTGTGCAGGGCGTGGTTGGTTTTGTCGGGTACTCCAGCACGCACCCCCGCAAGCATCCTTGGTGTTTTGTGTAGGAAATGGTACCCCAGCATTGTGCAACTGTCCGAAGAGCCGGTGGTGCGGGAGCCGGCCTCCAACTGGGACAGGTACGCGCTGGTCACGGATGACACTTACCGCAACAAGCAGGAGCGAGTATTGGCGGAGTTTTGGGTAAGTCTCTCTCGCACAATATTGCTTAATACATCGCATTCATTGGTTAAATCTTTTATTGAAATAATGAATGGATACATTGGTTTTGTATGCAGAAATATTTCAAGGCCGAAGAAGGACTTGAGGCCCAGGCGGATCGGGCGGCTGCCGCAGCTTGTAGGAAGTATGTCACTGAGATGCACCACCATGGGCGCGTCCAGGCCCACATAGACTACTACAGGTCGGTACTTAGGCAGTTCCTCCCCAAGCCTCAAGCAAGACGGATTACGCTGACCCGGGACCAGTACCTTGAGGTAGGCGAATAACATTCATAATGATTCGTTCTGATATTAAGTAGGTTCAATTTCTTCTTATATGTCAAATACTCGATGACTTGTAGGTGATTCCCTGGTGGTGCCGATCGTATCCTGAGTGCTGGGCCATGATCGTGGACAAGTGGTTATCACAGGACTTTGTTGACACGCACGAGAGGCAGCGGGAACAGCGTCTGATGAGGCAAGGTCCAACTCACCATCAAGGCAGTCGTAGCCTCCCCGGATACAAACAAGCATACGTAAGTGATTTCTTTCATTTATTTTGACGCTCAATTCTATTTGATTTCTCACCATCTTCCCGTCTTTCTCGCAGGAGGCTGCGCACCCGGGCGAGAAGATCTCGGAGTTCTCTGCGTGGGCTATGTCTCACATGGGCAGGGCGTCGTCCTCTGTCTCCTTCGACCCGGCTGCCCCGCCCCAGGTGTACTCCGACCCGAACGTGTACACTAAAGTCCAAGAGTACACGTCAACGGTAAGGAGGATCTATGGGGAAGATTACAATGTGCGCACTGAGCCCATTGATGCAGAGGCGATTATGAGGCTCGGAGGAGGCAAGAAGCATGGGCGGCTATGGATTGCAGACGGCGCCATCGACTCCACCACTGTTCCCTCCCTCGACGCTATCCGAGCACGGAGCACGAGCTCCAGCCAGCCCATACATCCACGGCCATCTCCAGCACTGCAGCAGGTCCAAGCACTCCAGGTAATTCATGTTTTACTCATCGTACGTACATATTTAAACACCTAAATTAGATTTGCATTACTGATACATTGGAGTGAAATATTGCAGGCCGAGCTGCAAGAAACAAAAAGGCAAAGTCAAGAGCAGAACGCGGAGCTGACCGCACAGCTGCAGGCCCAGAAGGTCGCGTTCGAGGCCGCGCAGAAGCAGATGGCGGAGATGATGGTGATCATGCAAAGTCTTGGGCAAGCATCGGGTGTACCTGTGCAGTTTTCAGCTCCTCCACCTTCTACTCCTGCAGCTACTCCTGTAAGTATGAAAGTTCACTTTTCGCTTGTGCTTTGCATGTATGTCGGCCTTCGTGCCATTGTGGATGTCGGCGTTCGTGCCGTTATGGATGTCGGCGTTCGTGCCGTCGTTTCTTGCAGGTTTTGGAAACCTCCCCGTGCAGGGGAGGTGCTGCCGAAATTTTCAATTGAGTCTAATCTTTTTGTATTCCTACAATACTAGATGCAATCTCTAAGTTTCAAAACTATTTTCCCGAATTACTCACACATGCAATCTCTGCTCCTTTGTGCAGCTTCAGTCCGCGGGTTCCAATCAACCCGCTAGTGCGTCACCGGGTGATCCTGCTTTTCCTTCACCATCGTCTCATAGGCTAGCTTGATGAGGACTCGTGCTAGGTGATGTGGTTGGACTTTAGCGTGATTTGTGATTTATGGTTGTGACTTGTGCTTGGATTTTATTAACTTGTCGTAATAAATATGTGAATGATGATGAACATGTGACTTGTCGTTGTAATATATTGTGATTTGTGGTTCACAATTATGGTTGTCATATATTGTGAGAAAATAGGTTCTGTGTGATATATATATATGTATATATATGAAATGCTTGTGTCGATGGAATGCAAAAAACAAAAAAAAATTTAAATTTCTGCCTCTTTGCCGAGGGCAATGACCAAGGCCCTCGGCAAAGAAGTGTCCTTTGCCGAGGGCCCAAGCAATAGCCCTCGGCAAAGATTTTTTGGAAAAAATCCTGCCAATTTCTTTGCCGAGGGCCAGGGAGTAGGCCCTCGGCAAAGGGTTAAAAAAATTCAAAAAACCATTTCTTTGCCGAGGGCCGGCCCTCGGCAAAGAATTTTTAAAAAATCCTGCCAATTTCTTTGCCGAGGGCCAGGGAGTAGGCCCTCGGCAAAGGGTTAAAAAATTCAAAAAAAACCATTTCTTTGCCGAGGGCCGGCCCTCGGCAAAGAATTTTTAAAAAATCCTGAATATTTCTTTGCCGAGGGCCATAGAGGAGGCCCTCGGCAAAGATTTAAAAAAAAAATAAAAACTTTTATTTGCCGAGGGTCGACCCTCGGCAAACAAATTCAAAAAAAAACCATTTATTTGCCGAGGGTCGGCCCTCGGCAAAGAAACCGCCTACGGCGCCGGCATCTGACGGCGTCTTTTCTTTGCCGAGGGCGATCCTGGCCCTCGGCAAAGGTTTTGCCGAGTGCCCGATAAAGGGCCCTCGGCAAAGACCCCTTCGCCGTCTAAAAATTCCCCGAGGGGTCTTTGCCGAGGGCAGTCCTCGGCAAAGCCTTTGCCGAGGGTTTCTAGTCTTTTGCAGAGGCCCTCGGCAAAGCATGCGCCTCCAGTAGTGATATCGTGAACATCATTTGCCGAAATCACCGTGAAGTAAATACGATTTATTTTCCATAAATGATTGCGCCTATTTGGGGGCAGCCAGCAGCTCCGCCAATCAGGATGTAGTAAGCACGTCATGGGTCCACTGGAACCTGGTTTGTTGGGAATATATATATATATATATATATATATATATATTCCCAACAAACCAGGTTCCAGTGTATATATATATATATATATATTGTGTCTGGCTAAAAAAAAACTTATTCTATAGCCACTTTGAGTTACGATAATTACTATGTTAATTTACGAGATTATAGTAACTCTTTGCTAAGTGGTTTACTATAACGCTATGGTAAATATCTTCATGTGTTATAGTAACCCAACTATCATAAATATGTATTGATATTATCGTAAATTAGTATATAAAATTATCGTAAATGGAGGTGGCTACGGAATAACTTATTTTATAGCTGGCTACTGAATATACTCTCATATATATATATATATATATATATATATATATATATATATATATATATATATATATATATATATATATATATATATATATATTAAAATCTAGTAAAGATTACTGTAAAAATCTAGTAAAAGTAACTAGTAAGGGTAGAAAGGCATAGATTATAGTAAAAAATTTGCAAGTCTAGTAAATAGATTAGGCATCATATATTCTAGTAAACGTAATTCACAGATCTAAAATAGGCCAGTTACTATAATCACGGAACATGCATGCGTTGACTCTGGCCGGGTAATGATTATAGTAATAGTAATTAGCGATAGTAAATGATCGTTATTACTGATGTGCATGCAGGCATGCAGCTCCGTCCGCCAGCTTGAAAACCAGACGCGCGGGTGGGTGTATACACACACACGCGCACGCACGCACCTGAGAGTATACGCGCCGTCCAGCGAGTCACGCGCTCGGAAAACGTCGGTGGTGCTAACGTAACGGAGACGTCGGGGGTGGGGAACGTAGGAAACGGAGACGTCGAGGGTGGGGTGCGGCCCGTTTGCTCTCCTCACGGGTTTGGATAGGATCCAATTGGTATGTGGTATGTACGGGTACTGTTGATATACATGTGACTTCTTTTGAGGCAAGTATATACCTGAATATTATTTAATAATCATCGGAGGTGCACGGCCGGATAACTATTAACGGACAAAGCGGATCTATACGCTGGAGTGCATATGTATATATGTGCACATTACAGTTTTTAGGACGTATGCATTCATACTTGGAGTGTATATGTATATATTTTTTGCTACAAGGGAGTATGTGCACATACTATTCTTTTATTTTGACAAATACGTGCTGTTTTGATAAGATGGTACGTTCATGTATATATATATATTATGGACCATATAATTTGCAGACGCTGGTATGTACACATACCTTTTTTTTGGCCTCGGTATGTACACATACTTGCTAGTATACGTGCATACTTTTTGACGAGCTAGTATTAGTACATACTTCTGAAAAGAGAGTATGTATACATACTACTTTACAAAAAATATATATATATGGTGTATACAATTTTGAGGAGTATTTGTACATCTTTTTACAAGGGAGTAAAAGTATATACTCCCTTTGCTGTGCACATATATACTCACTTCTAATTTCATGAGACTGATCCATTTATAGAAGCAAGCATTCTTCAGTTGATTGCAGTAACTCTATCTATAATGTAGATGCAATTCTGCTACATCTATGGGCTGACAAAAGTTATCTAAACTAAACATATATGCAGTCACTACAAGATAGCTTCAGCTATAAACTTTGAACTTGCTACTTCACCGTGCCATACTCATCCCTCATATATTTGAGCCATTCATGAACATCATGATTCCAAACCAATCAGAAAAATGTTTGTCAAGTTATACTGTAATGTGAAAAATATCAAATGATACTATGATGAACAAAAGTATGCAAACATACACTTATCTGAAAAGGTATCTAAACATACTCATATTTGTAAAACCGTATCTAAGCATACTCTTAATTCTTGATTATTGATTTTAATAAAAAATACGAAGACACGTAAGTTAAGATTTATTATATGACTAGGTAGCATGCCCGTGCGTTGCTACGGGATAGCTAACAATTTATACTAAAAACACACGGATCACACGATAAGATAAAAATACTGTAAAAATTAAATATCAACGTTAAAATTATAGTTAATCCAAAAAGCAAAGGTGAAATTAACAGTCACGAAGAGCGCGGCGTCACAGGCTTACAAACTCCACTTTATAGATCTTTCCGTGATGCGCCTAAGATAATGTTTTATATCGGCAGAAATAAATCTCCGATATCCATTTCTTTCGAGCATTTGGGAGGGCATTGCAATGTGGCTAGGCAATGAACACATGCGACCTTCTGTCTGGGTGCTAGGAGACTCCGTACAAACTTGGTGGGAAAACCTAGATCGAACGCCTTCGACGGTGAGGCAAGGACTGCGCTCCATTATCATTCTTGTTTGTTGAGAGGTGTGGAATGAAAGAAATGCAAGAATCTTTAAGCGCAAAGAATCCGCACCAATGCATCTCCTCCACAAGATCAAGTAAGAGGCTGACTTGTGGGCAATGGCGGGAGCAAAGCATATCTCCAATTTATTATTGCGCGTGTGATTTGAGGCCACCTGAGGTGGGCGTGTCTACCTTTTTCTCTCTTGTACACATTTGTATATGCTTGTACAGTGCCTTTCTAGGCTCCCTTCTTTTTAATACAATAGGCAGCTCTCCTGCCGGCTCCATTTCAAAAAAAAAAAAACAAAGTTCGTGAAATTAATACAGTCACGAAGAGCATGGCGTCACAGGCTCACAAACTCTACTATATAGACCATGCGTTACAATGGAATGCCAAAATATTTCATGAGATAATATATCTTGTAGATCAATATCAAATTACCAATCATGAGTACAATGTGGCTCAAATTTAATCAAAACTAAGATACTGATATTTTGGCTAGGTGATCATGAGCACAAGTTTGTTTGACAATGCTAGGAGATTAGCGTATCATGCATTATATATTTGTATGGAAATCCAACAGACATTTAGTGGCTTATGGAAAAATAAATAAATTCATAAGACCATAAACGCATAACAGATATTTTTTTGACCAAAACTGCAACCAGGCACTAACCCAACAACTGTTCGGGAACACAAACACCGTGATCCTGAAGCCCTAAGGCCCGAGGCATTACGAGCAAACAACATATTTATCAAGGGTAGAAAGCAATCAAGTCAGGTTGAATTAATGCTTACAAAGGTTCCAAGTACTAAAATAGAGTTCCAACAGATGAGGATTATGTCAGCATGCATGTCGGGTTCATAAACCCGGGGTCTCTCATGGACCGGCTTCCTAGCAAAGGCTCGGCCCAATAAACAACGTTGCGAGCAACGCGTGACTTATGGGCCGGCCCAAAGTACCTAGACGATAGGCTAGAAGGGCAATCCAATAACCGACCGGAAGGCCTAGCCAAGGAGGAACGGCACCCACTTCTGACTCTGGCCCGCCTCTCCGATCGGAGCACTTGCTTTGGTTTCCAGCCCGCCTCCGGACGACCTCTCCAACTAGAAGACCTGACCAAACACTGCTTCTGACTTCGACCCACGTCTCCGACCGGGGATACGCCAAACCCCTACTTACAAGCTCCTTTCCAACTGGCGCAGTCGGTGCCGACTGGGGCTAACCGACCGGAGACGCCCGTTCGGTAGGGACCAGGAAATGGATGGAGAAAGTATGACAGGGCGCACAAGTCAAACCGCAATACCAGGGACCATACTCTGTGCACCTGCCAGGCAGTACCCTATGACCCTCCTGGCGTGACAGAACTCAAGCAGTGTTGTAGGCGCCGATATTTTCCCCTACAGTGTTGTGGCCGCCATTAAGTCCCATACTAGACAAATACGGTAAGGCTCTCCCCACATGTCTCTGGGCATCGACAGTGTTGTGGGCATCGGCATTTACCGTACCAGGGGAACATGGTAAAACCCCTTGCATGCCTCCAGGTATCAACAGTGTGGTAGGCGCCGACGTCTGCCATACCCGAAGAAGACAACACAACCTCCCACGTGCATCTGACATTCAAACAGTATTGTGGGCGCCTACCATCATCCTTCCCCGCCAACATGGCCAAAAAGGCTTAGTAGCATACGTACTCTCTCCCTCTCACTTGTAAGGCCATCCCCTTCACCTATAAAAGGGGATGCGCTCTCTCCTAACAGGCAGATTCATTCATATTTCATTTGGATCGATCAATTCACTAGTCCACAACAATAGAACCTCCAGGTTCAAAACACGAGCACATGCTCAAACACTTAGCGCATAGCGGGGCTCCTGTCACTCTCGGCTCCTCTGACCAGAGTCCGACCGGACCTCTTGTACCCCCATCTTTCTCCTTCTTGTTTGTAACCCCACTGCAAACTTCGAGCACCTAGGCTCAGGAATAAAGTCACCAACCAACTCAAACTGGACGTAGGGCACATTGCCTGAACCAGTATAAAACCTGTGTCATTGAGTGCTCGACCACCTCCGATCACAACGTACGACAAAACTATAAATATTTACATGTTGGTCACTTTCTGCACCGACACTAATGGTTTAGGTGTGGTGCACACTTGTCAAACTTAGTACTGGTAGCTCAAGGACAGTCCATAGGTCAATTGAAGTCAATGTCGTTCACAAAAGTTGTCGAATTTGAAGTGCATGGAGACTTGGACATTGACCGAACGCTGGACCGAACGCACAGGTGTTGTGTCCGGTCAGCAGTGTAGCACGTGCTGTAGGGGCAGAAGGACAACTGGACATGGGCGACTCACCGCAATAGAGTGTCAAAGAATCAGCCCATAGAGAGCACTTGATCCTTGCACGGATCAAGGGGGAGCTACACCCTTGTGCGGGTGCTCCAATGAGGACTAGTGGGGAGTGGCGACTCTCCGATACCTCAAAAAAATATCGCCGTATTCCTCTCCTTCTCTTTACCTTGAGCATTTACATTTGAGCAATTCAATTCGTGTCTTTACATTCTTAGAATTGCCATGCTAGAGTAGGATTGGAACCTAGTGTGTAAAACTTTTGTGCGGTAGAAGAATCGAAACACTTCTAGGCACAAGAGGGTGAAATGGGCTAAGTGTAGGGCTTAATTATTGAAAGAAATTTAGAATTAGCCCAATTCACCCCCCCCTCTTGGGCATCTTGATCCTTTCAATTAGTATCAGAGCCTCATGCTCCTTAAATTTGGCTTAACCGCCTAGAGCAAGATGTCCCACGGGGATGGACCCCCTCCCGTCTTTGAGGAAGATGATTTTCCTTATTGAAAAATTCACATGGAGGCGTACCTAGAGGCTTTAAATGTCAGAGTGCTTAGAGCTGTCTCACAAGGCTTCCCAAAACCTAAGGATCCTACCAACCTTCAAGGTGATGAGGTTCACTACGAGAAGTGAAATGCAAAGGCTAGAAACACCCTTTTTAGAGGCCTTTGCAAGGATGTCTTTAACCGTGTGTAGAACCACAAAGACACCCATTCACTATGGTCAGACATTTGTGCGCTCCATGAGGGAACCAAGAGTGAGCATGATGAACGCTATTATCTTATGATGAAGAAGCTTAATTGATTTGAAATGCTTCCTAGTGAAAGTGCTAATAAAATGTATTCACACTTGAATGTTCTTGAAGAGGAGGTCAATGGGCTTGGACTCACTCAAATGCAACCATCCAATGTTGTGAGAAAGATCTTGAGTGTCCTCCCCATTGACAAGTATGGGCATATTGTAATTGTGCTTCATCAAGGTGATCTTTCCACCGCTACGCCAACTCAAATATTGGGGAAGATCAATGCACATGAGATGTACATGCACATCACTCCACAAGATGGCTCTTCTTCCACCAAGAAGAAAGATTTGGCATTCAAGGCTAGCCAAGAGAAGAGGGGCAAAGCAAAAGTTGATCATGATAGCTCAAGTGATGATGAGATTGATGATGCAAGCCTTGCTCTCATGGTGAGAAGAACCGCCAAGATGCTCAAAAAGCTAAACAAGAATGGTGTCAAGTTTGATGGCAAGAAGAAGAAATTCTTCACTAGTAGTAGAAGGAAGCCTATCTCTGAAATGGATTTCAACAATTTTGGAGATCTTAGTCATCTAGCTCATCAATGCCCCAAACCCAAGAAAGACAAGTACAAGAAGTACAAGGGCAAGAAAGATGACTCAAGTGATGATGATGATGATGATGAGAAGAAGAATAAGCCATACAAGAAGAAAGATGGCAAGAAGAAGGAATTTCATATGAAGAAGAAGAATGGCAAGGCCTATATTGTTGGTGATTGGCTCACGGACATTGAATCATCAAGTAGCTCATCCAATGATGAAAATGAAAATGAGAAGGAGAAGGTGGCCGCTCTTGTGATTAGTTCTTCACTATCTCCATTGACACCGCCGTCATCATCTTCTACACATCTATGCCTCATGGCCAAGGGTGAACAAAAGGTATAAAATGATGATGATAGTAATGGTGATGACTATGCTAGTGATGATGAGAATGATAGTGATAGTGATGAAGAATTTGAATCACCTTCTTATGATGATCTTGTCAAATTGTTAAACCAATACACTAAAATCATTAGAAAGACGAGCTAAAAATGAGAAACTAGAACTTAAGAATGACTCACTCTTAGCAAAGTATGACATAGCCAAAAAAGCTAATGATGAGCTTAAAGAAGAGAATAAAATTGTGTCATCCAAACTCAAGGAGCTCAAAACCTCTAAAAGGGAGCTTAGAGAAAAACATGATAAACTTGAGGGGATACACAATGAGCTCACCACTAGCTACAACTTGCTAAAAGAAGAGTACACCAATCTCAAGATTAATAATGACAATCTTGTTCTTTCTCATGAGTTATTGTCCAATGAGCCACATGATGCTACTAACAATGTTGTTAAGATTGATATAGCCACATCATGTGATGACTTGATTGTTGAGGGCATTGAACAAGGTTCTAGTAGCAAAGGCAAGAAAGTGGTTAATCCGACAACTATGATGATTATGTCAAGCTCAAGAATGAAAATGAAAAGCTTAAGAAGGATCTTGAAAAGCTATCAACCACCAATACAATTGTGATAGAGAATCTTGACAATGATCATGATATGGCTCTTGAGAATGAGATGCTTAGAGAAGAGAACAAGATACTCAAGATGGAGAAGAATCATGTTGAACTTAGAGGAGAAAACAAGAAACTCAAGTTGGAGAAAGAACATCTCAAGTCACTAGTTGAGAAATTCAAGGGCCCTCACCAAGTTTGGGTTCCTAAGCAACAAGCTTGATCTCTTGTGTGTGTAGGTAAACTATAAGACTGATGGAAGTCATTGGGTTATTGATAGTGGTTGCACTCAACATATGACCGGTGATCCTCATATATTCACCTCACTAGATGAAGAAGTAGATGATCAAGAAAGGATTACTTTTGGTGACAATTCAAAGGACAAAGTACAAGAGTTGGGCAAAGTTGCAATATCAAATGATCACTCAATATCAAATGTGCTATATATTGCTTCATTGAGCTTCAACTTGCTATCCGTTGGTCAATTGTGTGATCTTGGGTTTCAATGTTTCTTCACCAAGAAGGAAGTGGTTGTGTCAAAGATAGATGATGACCAAGTTATATTCAAGGGCTTTAGATACAACAACCTATGTCTAGTGGATTTCACCTTTGAAGATGCAAACTTGAAGACATGCTTATTCACCAAAATATCACTTAGGTGGCTTTGGCATAGAAGACTTGCACATGTTGGGATGAGCTCACTCAAGAAGTTAATGAAAAATAAGTTGGTGAGAGGTTTTAAGGATGAGAAATTTGAGAAGGACAAGCTTTATAGTGCATGTCAAGCTAGCAAGCAAGCTGCAAACACTCATCCAACCAAAGCTTACATGTCAACAACAAGAGTGCTAGAGCTTCTCCATATGGATCTATTTGAACCAATAACTTACAAGAGTTTGGGAGGCAACCTCTATTGTCTTGTGATAGTTGATGACCACTCTAGATACACTTAGGTGTTCTTCCTTCATGACAAGACTGAAGTGGCTGCATGTTTGAAGAAGTTTGTCAAAAGAGCATAAAATGAATTTGAAGTGAAGCTCAAGAAGATAAGAAGTGACAATAGAAAAGAATTTGACAACACAAACATTGAAGTATATTGTGATGAAGTTGGGATCAAGCATGAGGTCTCCGCAACCGACACTCCTCAATAAAATGGTGTATTAGAGAGAAAGAACCGGACACTAATCACCCTTGCAAGAACAATGCTTGATGAGTACAACACACCGCAAGATTTATGGGTGGAAGCTATCGACATCGCATGCTATGCATCCAACCACCAATTTCTTCAAAAGTTTCTTGGCAAGACACCTTATGAGTTGCTCATTGGGAAGAAGCCAAACATCTTATTCTTTTGGGTGTTTGGTTGCAAATGCTACATCTATAAGAAGCGGCAACACCTAGGGAAGTTTCAAATATGTTGTGATATTGGTTTTCTTGTTCGTTACTCATCAAAGTCCAAAGCATATCAAGTATTTAATCATGCCACCATCTCGGTTGAAGAAACATATGATGTGGAATTTGATAAATCTAATGGCTCCCAAGGAGCACACGAGAATCTTGATGATGTAGGTGATGAACCATTGAGGGAGGCCATGAAGAACATTCTGGTTGGAGACATCAAGCCCAAAGATGACGAAGATGATGTACAAGTGATTGATCCACCCTCTTCATCAAATATGCCACAAGATGATGATAAAGATGGAAGAATAGAAAATGAAGATACTCATGTCTCTCATGACCAAATGGTGGCACAAGCTCAAGACGTTGATGCTCCACAACCTCCTCCTCAAGTGGTTGATAGAAGAAATTCTCCTATACTTCAAGCACATCTATAAGATCTCATCATAGAGAGTCCTTCAAAGTATATAATGACTCACTCTCAAAAACTTACTTCCTTTATTGAACATCACTCGTTTGTTTCTTACATTGGACCTAAGAATATAAAAGAAGCTCTTCAAGATCCAGATTGGATAAATGCCATGTATGAAGAATTGAACAACTTCACCCGCAATGAAGTTTGGACACTTGAAGAGCGACCACAAAATGCAAGAGTCATTGAAACAAAGTGGGTGTTCCACAACAAGCAAGATGATCAAGGCATCATTGTGAGGAATAAGGCAAGACTAGTTGCAAAGGAATTCTTTCAAATTAAAGGGTTGGATTTTGGAGAGACCTTTGCACCGGTTGCAAGACTTGAAGACATTTGTATCCTTCTTGCATAAGCATCTCGTCATGAAATGAAATTATATCAAATGGATGTTAAAAGTGCATTTTTAAATGGCTTTATAAATGAACTAGTCTATGTTGATCAACCTCCTGGATTCGAAGACCCTAGATATCCTAATCATGTTTATAGGTTGTCCAAGGCACTATATCGGCAAAAGCAAGCCCCAAGAGCTTGGTATGAGCGTCTTTGGGATTTCCTCATTGAGAAGGGCTTCACTATTAGGAAGGTCGACACCACACTATTCACCAAGAAGCTTGATGGAGAGATCTTCATTTATCAAGTATGTGTTGATGATATCATATTTGACTCATCAAATGAAGACTATTACAAAGAATTTAGTGAATTGATGTCGAAGGAGTTCGAGATGTCTATGATTGGAGAGCTTACATTCTTTCTTGGTTTTCAAGTCAAGCAAATGAGAGAAGAGATTTTCATCTCTTAAGAAAAGTATACCAAGGATCTTCTCAAGAGGTTTAAAATGGATGAATGTAACCAATCAAGACACCAATACCATCTAATGGACATCTCGACCTAGATGAGGGATGTAAATTGGTTGATCAAACTCTCTACCACTCTATGATTGGTAGCTTGTTATATTTGACCACATCTAGGCCCAACATCAAGTTTAGTGTGTGTATGTGTGCTAGATTTCAAGATAGTCCTAAGGAAGCTCACTTAGTTACCGTTAAGAGAATCCTTAGGTACCTTAAGCACACACCAAGCATTGGTCTTTGGTATCCCAAAGGAGCTAGATTCTAACTAGTTGGCTATTCCGATTTGGATTATACCTGTTGCAAAATTGATAGAAAAAGCACATCCGAAGGATGCCATTTGCTTGGTCGATCACTAGTGTCTTGGACCTCTAAGAAGAAAAATAGTGTGGCCTTGTCGACTAGTCGAGGCAGAGTACATTGCCATGGGTGCTTGTTGTGCACAAATCCTTTACATGAAACAAACTCTTCTAGACTATGGTGTAGTTCTAGAAAAGGTATCTATTTTATGTGACAATGAGAGCGCCGTAAAAATTTCTAATAACCCGGTTCAACACTCTCGCACCAAGCACATAGATATATGTCATCACTTTCTTAGACATCATGTTGCTAAAAATGATATATCACTAGAAGGTGTAAGGACCGAGGATCAATTAGGCGGATATCTTTACAAAACTGCTAGATGAGGCTATGTTTTGTCAGTTGAGAAATGAGCTCAATGTGCTTGACCTAAGTAACTTTAAAAAGATTGAGCTTGTGTTGTTCCTTGCATTGCATTGTAATATAAAACATGTTTAATTTTTAGTAATGCACTTAGGGCTTGTCTAACATGGTTAAGATAACCACCATAAAGCGTGTGAAAAAGCTTAACCATGGATCAAACTTGACAAGCAACTAGCTTTACCTTTCTCGTATTGCATTGCATATGCATGTGTGTTGATTTGTCATTTCTTTTCGGTTATCTTTTGAGCATCCACTGTGTTCGTTCATAAATAGGGAAGCATTTGAAGCTTCTAGTGGTTAAAATCCCTATTGTGTGGCCGCATGTTGCTCCTCGCTTCTTTTGTTGCCTATTTTTCTAAAAAGAATTATAGCCGAAGGCAAGTTATTTTGAAAATCTTGAGGGTTTTACCGAGGTCTCTCATACTAGTTTCGGTTAGGTGGTTATTTGGCTCTTATTTGGATTGGAACTTGGTCGGGAGAAAGCATTGTGAAGAAAGGATGAACTGCTGTAGAACAAGGACTAGACTCACAGCTTGCCGCGTCCGGTCGTTCTATGCTCAAGTGAACTAACACGTGAACAGTATCTAATCCGCGCCCGATTTGCACTCGATGCTACGTCCGATTGTTAAGTGGTGCTTCGTGGAAAAGACCGGACTCCACGTAGCGCCCAATCATCTAAAAACAGACACATTAGGTCACTTCAGGAGCCTTTCTGGTGCTCTCTGTATGTGACCTGGCTTTGAGGATGCAACGTTAGGTCGTCTCCAAAGGCACGTCTGGTCGCAATAGTGCTCGCATGATCTATTTCAAAACTATGACTGACACATGGGGCCCACACTATCTCTTCTCCATTCGGCAACCGCTTATGCCCATATTCCCCTGCATCTATATGCCACGCCACCCTCGGACCTCTACGCCGTGCCACCACTAGCCACCACACGTCATCACCGTCTCGGGCCACCTCTCGCCCGCAACACCACGACCGCCTACACCCGCATGCCCACACTCGCACCGCCGCACCGTGTTTTTGTCGTGGACACGCGCCTCCACCTCATAACCCTAATTGCCACTACGATAGCACCTCCCTAGCCATCACGTGTCATCACCGACTCCGGTCATCTCATCCACGCGCCTGCACGTAGCACCGCCACTTTGTTTTCTCGCTCACCCTGCGCTCGCGCCACCCTCACGCCCACGTTCTGCCGCGATGACGAGGGAAACTGCCACCACCACCAGGACACTATCTCAGGCTAGGTCATCATCAATTCCTGTCATACTGGTGTCCCCATTCTGCCTTTTCTCGGCGTCCATGCAATGCTTGGCAGATTCCTTGGCTGGTGGCATTTTCTCTCTAGGTAAGCACCACCACCGCCTGTAACACCCTCGGTGTTACACAGTGAATCACTTGCTAAAACATGTCATGAGGATCATACTTAAGTGATATTGCATGTGGTGTGATGGATAGGTAAAGCATTGTAACTTAAATGAGTCATAAAAACGTAAAACGAAAAGTTAATTCATGATTTATAAAGTTAGCAAGTAGAGATGTTAACTATTTTTTATTGAACAAAAACGCTATACAACATATACGTGACACCTTAATAAAGTTTGAAGTACACATTTTGTAGAAGATAGTGCAACTTTTGTTTTAACAAGATAAGAACGCTAGCTAACATTTCTAATAGCTTGGAAATCGAATTTGAAGCAAATCCAACTCAAGATAATCAATTTCTTAAGTCTAAAAATAGATTGACAAAGCTATGTTTGGTAATTTATTTTGTAAAAATTGAGTTTAGGAGTGGTGTCATTCTTTAGCTCTTGTTGATAAGCCTAATGTGCCCTCTTTAGATTAGTGAAGATGGTTTGGGGATTGGATCAACTGTGTAGTTGTTTTGAACGCTTTAAAATCTACGCACAATGTGTTCTCAGGCTATTTTCCCCGACTAGGACGCGATCACTAGGCCGAGCGGCCTCAACAGTCAGTGGTGCTCTATGCACGCAAGCGCGCGCGTGGCCAGTGCGTTGGCCAGCCGAAGATGCCCGCGCTCTAGGCCGCATCACTGGCCGCCTCGGGTGAAAGGTCCTAATGGCTAGAGGGGGGATGAATAGCCTATTAAAATTTCTACAACAATAGTTAACAAACCGGTTAGACAATTATGAGGCGAAGCAAGTGTTGCGCTAGCCTACTAGGAAAGCAAGCCACCTACCACAATTCTAGTTTATATAGTTTCTATCCACACTAATAGCTATGACACTACACTAAGTTAGTATGCTCTCAAAAGCTAACTAAAGAGCTACACTAACCAAACTAACAAGCTCTCACAACTAGCTACACTAAAGAGCTTGACAACTAGTTTGCGGTAAAGTAAAGAGTGTGAGCAAGAAGGTTATACCGCCGTGTCGAGGAAGGAGCCAATCAATCATAAGAATGAATAACAATGAAGACCAATCACCTCGGAATCAAATGATGACACAATGTTTTTTACCGAGGTTCACTTGCTTGCCTAACAAGCTAGTCCTCGTTGTGGCGATTCACTCACTTGGAGGTTCACACGCTAATTGGCATCACACACCAAACCCTCAATAGGGTGCCGCACAACCAACACAAGATGAGGATCACACAAGCCATGAGCAATCCACTAGAGTACCTTTTGGCTCTCCGCCGGGGAAAGGTCAAGAACCCCTCACAATCACTACGATCAGAGCCGGGGACAATCACCAACCTCCGCTCGATGATCCTCGCTGCTCCAAGCTATTTAGGTGGTGGCAACCACCAAGAGTAACAAGCGAATCCTAGCAGCGAAAACATGAACATCAAGTGCCTCTAGATGCAAACACTCAAGCAATGCACTTGGATTCTCTCCCAATCTCACAAAGATGATGAATCAATGATGGAGATGAGTAGGGAGGGCTTTGGCTAAGCTCACAAGGTTGCTATGTTAATGCAAATGGCCCAAGAGAGTGAGCTTAAACTGGCCATGGGGCTTAAATAGAAGCCCCCACAAAATAGAGCCGTTGTACCACCTTACTGGGCACAACACGGGGTGACCGGACACTCCAATCATATTGACCAGACGCTGGACCTCAGCGTCCGGTCACACGATGCGTGCCACATGTCCCCTCTTCTCAAATACTGAGTGCTCGATCTCAACGGTCAAGTGATGACCGAACGCACTGCTATGAAGTGACCGGACGCTGGACCTCAGCGTCCGATCGTTTCTAGTAAGCATCCAGAGATGACTTTTCATGACCGAACGCGTCCGGTCATGCTCCACTGGACTCACCCAGCATCTGGTCACTTGGCATTTCCCCTATGCATGACCATGTCAGTGTGACCGGACGCAGCCAACCAGTGTCCGGTCGTTTCAGTGCCAGTGTCTGGTCGACGACCGATGATGCGTTTCTTCTGCTGCTATTGACTGGACGCGCCGGTCCTTCAGAGACCAGCGTCCGGTCACTTACAGTGACCATGTTCACCTAAGTCTAGGGTGCTGATGGCACCAGTCGGACTGTCTGCACTCTATGGGCGAACACTTCAGTCGGTGAAGTTCCTAACCCTTGCTCAAATCTACCAACCACCAAGTGTTTCACCTTGTGCACATGTGTTAGCATATTTTCACAAACATTTTCAAGGGCGACTAGATCCTAAATGCATATGCAATGAGTTAGAGCATCTAGTGGCACTTTGATAATCAGTATTCTGATTTGAGTTTCACCCCTCTTAATAGTATAACTATCAAACCTAAATGTGGTCACACTCTCTAAGTGTCTTGATCACCAAAACAAAATAGCTCCTACTATTTATACCTTTACCTTGAGCCTTTTGTTTTTCTCTTTCTTCTTTTCAAGTCCAAGCACTCGATCATCACCATGGCATCACCATCATCATGTCATGATCTTCATTTGCTTCACCACTTGGAATGTGCTACCTATCTCATGATCACTCGATAAACTAGGTTAGCACTTAGGGTTTCATCAATTCATCAAAACCAAACTAGAGCTTTCATCGGGCTACTACCATGTGGAGTCGTGGCTACCCGACTTGCCATGTCGTACTTCCCCCTGCCTGCTGCCATTGCTATGCATTGCTATTGCCCTCCATGTTGTGCCACGACAATGCCGCTACCACTGCCATCGCATCGCTGCGCTGCGCCACTGGCCCACCTGGACACAGCACGCACGAGGCCAAACCGCTGTCGCCATGCCATTTATGGCACTATGGCACGTGGGCCATGTCAATCTCGAGCACATGTCATTGGCTAATGCTGGCCATGGTCACTCTGGTCGCGTCAACCGGTCCCCTCCCATGTCCTCTTCTTTGCTACTGTCGTCGAGCCACGCTAGCCCGCTAGCATGCAAGAAGTCATCCTCCATCAATTCCACATGCCTACGCCTACGCTCTCATGTCCTCTTGCTGCCCGCCCCCACCCAGACTTGAACCGTGCAAGGCCAAGCTCCAATTTGGAGCTTCGTCCCGCCACTGCATCGTTAAGACCTATCACCGCCCTCAACGTGGCCAGCCCCCTTCTCAATGTCTTGAGCCAAATTAGCTAGCACCACTAGCCCCACCTAGAACCCCTCCTCGTCGTGCACACCTAAGCCACACCTCTACCATTGCCTCCTCACCACTAGGCATGGTCGTGTCAGCTGCGGTTCACCATTGCCATTGTGTAGGGTGCCCTGCCATCATGGAGAGGCCCTTCTACTGCTGTCTTAGTTTGTGTAGCCACCACCCATCACTTCACGTCAAACCCTATGTGAGCATCGGCCTCATAGATAGGTCAGCGTGGGTGCCGTGTGACCAAGCGCAAGCGCCAGTGCCACCGCTTGCTGCGCTGGTGCGTGTGGGGATGGTCGAGGACCATATAGTTGTAAAGGAGGAAGATTACAAGGGTGTTCTTGCAAAGTTGCTATTTATAGGAATAGTGCAAACAGTGCCATGAGAATACTAGGTAGCGTAGGGGAGTCTCTGCAAAAGCACCAGCGCTGCGGGCTGTCTCCTGTCCGTGGGCCGGCCTGTGTATGTGGGTCGCGCCTATAGGCCACATGTGCAGTGCGTGCGCTGCAGCGCAAGTGGGCCGAGTCCGCATGGTTGTGGGCCACGCTGGTGAATTCGTTTTTCCTTTTCTTAAGGAATTACAAATAGCTTTATGTCTTAATTTCTGAGCTGAACTTTGAAAATAAATATCAATTCATATAGGTGTCCAAAAATTGTGAAATAAATTTTGTTGAGTTCCTAAAAATATTGTCTATCTAATGGTATGACTAGATTATGCAGGTCTGAGTTGATGCTAAGGCTTCTTAAATCATTTGAGAATGTTTAACATTATTTAGGTTAATATTTATAGGAATTTTTGTGGCAAATTGGTAATAGTTTTGTTCATGAAATTTTTATAGTAGGTTCATTGTATTATTAGGTGCTCACTATAATTTTTGTGGCCCTAGAATAGACCGAGAAATAAAGTAGTTAGGTGCTCCTTGTTTTAATATACATTAAATCGTTAATAAAAGAAGAAATGCATTTTAGTTGCTAAGATAATACTTGAATGTTTCATACCTATTTAGTGGAAAGGATGGGTAGCTTAGCATCTTAGTCATTAGAGTTAGCTTAGTAGCTTGGTAGATGTATTGTTATTTTAAGAGTTGTTGTTGTCATAATACTAAGTGTTGCATCATCATTGCAATGCGCGTAGAGAACGAGTTGGTGGAGTTCGTGACCGCGGGCGAGCAGTAGTACAAAAAGGTGATTGAGGAGTACGAGGAGGAGGTTCTTGTATAGGAGGGAGCCCCTAGAGCCACCGATGACTGACTGTGCTGACATCCCGCCTGCCCTAAGGCAAGCCTCGGTGCATAACCTTATTTTGAAGGATCAATGGATATATATATATGTATATGTGTGTGTGTGTGATGTGCATTTACTGTTACATGATTTATATTAAAACTACATGCATAGATAAACCTACCTATGAGTTCTACTAGAATAGGTCGAGTAGCTGCTATGCTTAGGCTATCGGTAGCATGAGTAACCTGTCGTTACTCACAATAGGTGATTATTATTACTCTCATGATAAAAGGGTAAAGGAAATGGAGATAGGGTAGAGATATGGTATGGGTATTGGTGGGTGTAATAAGTTGTGTCCCGTGGCCAACGGGGCATAGCTTGGTTATACTTGTTTTCCCTGTCTATGTCGGTTAAGGACCGTCTGTTGCCTGTGGATTCTAGTCAGGCCATAGACTTATTATCCTGAGCACATATTTGCTTATGGGAGTAGGAAGGCTCGTTGCTCTCTTATCGGGGGTTTTCGACTCTTTCAAGACCGATTGATTGGAGGCAGGGGATGGTAGAGGTCTAAGCACCACACTGAGTCCGAGACTCAGGAGTGGGGCTTAGAGTCCAAGTTTGGACGGGGACCTAGACCCCTTGATAGGAGAGTGGTGGGTTGGTCTTGCTTATGCTTAGGGTACATTGGTTCATGAATCGCCTATGTGATATGGTATGACTTGTCTACGATCTAGCACCGTAGTAAGAACTGGAAGATAAAAGATGATGAAATGGATCTGATTGCTCAACTCTTGCTTGAAAGTAGAACATGTGCTTACATAGAATGGTTAGCTAATGAACTAATCATGACTGATAATATGAAACATACATAAGGATTCACTTCTAGTAATGCTTTTCGCAAACAAAAAGGAAACCTAGCAAACCATAAAGCTTATCATATCCTTTGGAGTCAGGAAATTATTCTCACTAGTCGGGTAAGTCTTGCGAGTACATTATGTACTCAGGGTTTATTTACCCCTGTTGTGGTGCAACTTGAGGAATGGATTGTTGTGTGGAGGATTCTTCTGGTGGGCATAGATGGATCCTTGTATCTTATAATTAGATGTATATTTCAATTTTGCTATTTAAATTCCGCACTCTAAACTTGGTATTGTAATAATGTATTTTTGAGAACTCTTGTTGTATGAAATGGACTAAGTATTGTAAACTCATACTCATTATTAGATCCTAGATGAAAAACATGGATTGTTCGAGTTCTCCATTAGGGTGTGCTCGACAGAACCATCCGATGTAGCCAGCTTTCGGGGTGCTTAGAGTCTAGCGGAAGACGAGCACCTCTAGAAGCATGCTATTTAGGATGGTTCTGCCGCAGGGTGGTATTAGAGCCAATTTTGAGTTACGAGTTACATAACTCTTTTTAAAACCTAAAATTTGACCAACAAAAGTTTTGCATAAAGTAGTATGCGATAAATTATGTACATAAGTATAAGCCCTAGTAATGTGGTCTATCTAGGATAGCAGCACTAGGTTTTATCTAATCAATCTTCTGCAGGTACACTAACTTACGCTGCGTAAAAATCCTTTAGCAAGAGGAAAGTGAGTGTGCGATGTGCCGAAAATTTTTGCGAATGCCTGATATATTCTGGCTTGAGCGAACGTATAGGCCGATGCATGCATCATGATAGGGAAATCTTGTTAATTTAACCTCCCCCACATGTATAATTTTGGTTAGTGAATTAATCTAATAACTAAAAAGAATGCTTCATCTAAGAGCCTTATCATTTCTCTAATCTCTTATTCCTGATCTAGAGGTGTTGTCCCTAACTGGTGGGTTCCTATCTATTTATAGATGAACCTGAGGTCCGGTCATGGGAGCACCAGTGCCTGAGGCAGGCCATGGCCTTGGCGAAGGCCAAGATGAAAGTGGTCGTGGCAATGAGAACGGTAACGAGGGAGAGCCATGAGGCCCCTACTCCTTGCTCCTCCTCCTCCACCACCACCACCTCTGATGACTCATGCCGAGATGATGGCAGAGATGTTGGGTGCTCAGCGTGAGTCAGCTTGTGCCTTGGAGATGCTAGCCTAGGCGATTGGTGGCTTTGCCATGTGGGTGCCATGGAGGCAATGGCAGGAACAGGGGGTGGTGCCCGTGGTCCCGATGGGCCTTGTTCTTACCAAGATTTCATGAAGACGCACCCACCCACATTCACATCGACTGTTGAGCCTCTGGATGTGGAGCATTGGCTTCATATTCTAGAGTAGAAGTTTTAGCTTGCTCACTATAACTGAAGAACAGAAGGTGTGCCTTGTAGCACAGTAGATGTTGGGTTCTACCAATGCATGGTGGGACACGTTCAATGCCATGCAGCCAGTGGACCATCGCGTGACTTGGTAGGAGTTTATCAGTCGCTTTCAGAGAGTACTACATTCTAGCTGGTGTGCTGAATAGGAAGTTGATGGAGTTTCTAGACCTGAAGTAAGGGAGCATGTCTGTGATGGAGTATGTGAACAAGTTCAACCATCTAGAATAGTATGCTAGGATCCACGTCAATACTGATGAGAAGAAGAGGGACCATTTCTATCATGGCCTCTCTTCAGTCTATAGAAGGAGCTATACACTAAGGAACTACCAGACTTTTGGTGCTATGATGAATGCTGCTATTACCATGGAAGAACTTCAATGTGACTCTTAGGCTGAGTGGAAGCTGCAAGCGGGTGATCACTGGATCTTCTAGTCACCCATAGGCTCAGAAGGTATTGGTTGTCAAGGAGGATGTCCTATCACCCTTTGGGTGGACAGCCGTCCCTATCAGTCTCAGCAGGCTTACCAGACACCTGCCACCTAGTATCACTGCGCCTACTCAGTAGGTGCAATAGTAGCCTAGGGACAGGGGAACAAGTCTAGTACTTGTTTCAAGTGTGGCAAGGTGGGCCACTATGCTCAGGAGTGTCCACAAAACTAGCCTGCGCCGTCTTCCTAGCCTTTAGCCAACTCTCATCTAGTCAAGAGGACAATTATCAAGAAGAAGGTGCCCATAAGCCGCTCTGGACAAGTCAACTTCATCGAGGTTGAGGAGATTTTATAGAATGAACATGTGATGGCTGGTATGTTTACCATTGATTCCTATCTAGCCTATGTGTTGTTTGATTCTGGTGCATCACATTCATTCATGAGCATGGGGTTTACACAGAGGCACAATATATCTCTTATGTCTATTCCTATTGCCTATAGAATCAGTACTCCAGGTGTGTAGTTGTGCATTAATACTTGGATAGACACAGTTAGATTAGTGCTAGCCACTCACACTTACTGCATCTAGTTCATGGTGCTAACCTAGGCAAGGACATAGATGCAATTCTAGGCATGAACTGGTTGTGAGTTTATGGGGTAGTCTTGAACCTTAAGCAGAGAGTTATTGAGTTACGACTTCCTTCTTCCATGGATAGGATGTCTCTTCTTATGCCCTCAAATCCCGCCTTACCAGTTGTTGCTCATGCTGAAGCTTCTCTTGCTCTTGCCTCTGTTCCTAGTGGTCTGTGAGTTTCTGGGTATCTTCTCGAAAGATCTACTCAGGTTACCATCGGATAGGGAGGTGGAGTTTACCATTGAGTTAGAACCTGGCACTGCTCCTAATTCATGGCGTCCTTACCGCATGGCTCCTAAAGAACTAGCAGAAATGAAGCAGTTAGAGGAATTGTTGGAGAAGGGATTCATCTATCCTAGTTCCTTCACCTTAGGGTTGCCTAGCTATTTTTGTGAAGAAGAAGGACAGGTACTCTATAGATGTGTGTGTATTACTACCCTCTTAATGCGGTAACCATTAAGAACAAGCATCCTTTACCTCGTATTGATACTTTGTTCGATCAGTTGGCTGGTGCAAAAGTGTTTTCCAAGATTGATCTTTGTTCGGGTTATCATCAAATTAAGATCAGACCACAAGATGTACCAAAGATAGCTTTCTCTACTAGGTATGGGTTGTATGAATACCTAGTCATATCTTTTGGTCTGACCAATGCTCCTGCATTCTTCATGTATCTCATGAATTTAGTCTTCATGCCGGAGTTGGACAAGTTTGTAGTGGTGTTTATTGATGATATTTTGATATACTCCAAGAACAAGGAAGAGCATGCCCAACATCTCTGAATAGTACTGACTCGATTGAGAGAACACAAGTTGTATGCTAAATTCCACAAGTGTGAGTTTTGGTTAGATCGAGTGCAATTTTTTGGGCATGTCCTAACACCTGAAGGCATCTCAGTAGATCCAAGCAAGGTGCAAGATGTTCTAAATTAGAAATCTCCCAAGTCAGTGCATTAGATTCGTTAGTTCCTTGGTCTTGCTAGTTACTATCGGCGCTTCATCCCTGACTTCTCCAAAATAGCCCAACCAATGACCAAGTTGCTCCAGAAAGATGTCAAGTTTATATAGAGTCCAGCTTGTGAAGAAGCTTTCCAAGCTCTGAAGCATTTTCTTACCTCTGCTCCTGTTCTCACCCAACTAGATATTGATAGGCCATTTGATGTGTATTGTGATGCCTCAAGGACTAGATTGGGATGCGTGCTTATGCTAGGATGGAATGTGTGATAGCTTATGCTTCACGCTAGCTAAAAAGCACGAGGTGAATTATTCCACCCATGATTTAGAGATGGCTGCTGTGGTGCACGCTCTAAAAATTTGGAGGCATTATTTGTTGGGAAATAAAGTGCATATTTATACGGATCACAAGAGCCACAAATATATTTTCACTCAGTCCGAGCTGAACATGAGGCAACGGAGATGGCTAGAGCTAATCAAGGATTATAATTTGGAGGTTCATTACCATCCTGAAAAGCTAATGTGGTAGCTGATGCTTTGAGCCAGAAGTCACATCAAGTTGAAGAAGAATCTTTGTCTCTCAACCATGCTGAGGTGCTAGCTCAGCATTGCTCTAGTCTTAGATTTACTTGAGCAAATTATCAGCGAGCAAAGGCAGGATACTTCAGGAATTCCTCACATTAAGAAGTTAATTGCTGAAGAACGTGGTCCACATTTTAGTATTGATGATCAAGGTGTAGTGAGGTTCAAGAACAGATTGGTTGTTCCATCAAGTGAGGAGCTTAGAAGAAAGATTTTGGATGAAGCTCATCATTCCAAGTTGTCCATCCATCCAGAAAGTAACAAGATGTACCATGATTTGCGCCACTTGTATTGGTGGTCAAATATGAAGTAGGATATCACTAAGTACGTCATGAAATACGACACTTGTGGAAGAGTTAAGGCAGACCATATGCGTACACTGGGATTTTTGCAGCCCTTGCCTATCCCTATTTGGAAATGGGAGGAGATTTCCATGAATTTCATTGTGGGTGTACCCCACAGTCTAAGGGCTATGACTCTATTTGGGTCATTGTGGACTGTCTCACTAAATCCGCTCATTTTCTTTCGGTAGATACCAGATATTCAGCCAAGAAGTATGCCAAGTTGTATTTTGACTAGATTGTGACCCTGCATGGAGTTTCTCTCACTATCGTCTCTGATAGAGGGTCAGTCTTTGTCTCTTGTTTCTGGGAGCAACTCCAGAATGCCTTGGTACCCGTCTTCTTCTAAAGTTCAGCTTATCATCCGCAGATAGGATGGGCAAACAAAAAGGGTAAATCAGGTACTTGAAGATATATTGAGGGCTTGTGTCATCTCTTTTCCTAAGAAGTGAGACAAATGCTTGAACTTAGCTGAGTTTTCTTACAATAATAGCTATCAAGAAAGCATTCGCATGGCACCCTTTGAAGCTCTGTATGGAAAGAAATGTAGGACACCACTTAACTGGGTTGAAGTAGGTGACCATGGATATTTTGGGCCTGATTTTATCAAAGAAGCTCGAGAGCAAGTCAGTATTATTCAGAGCCATTTGAAGGCAGCTCAAAGTCAGTAGAAAACTTATGCAGGACAAGAGAAGAAGGCCCTTGCAATTTGAAGTTGGTGACCATGTGTATTTGAAGGTATCTCCCATGAGAGGTGTGCATCGATTTGGTGTCCGTGGGAATGTTAGCTCCTCGTTATGTTGGGCCTTATAAGGTTTTGGAGAGATGTGGTCCTGTTGCTTATCGTCTCTAGCTTCCAGATATTTTGTCAGCAGTACATAATGTCTTCCATGTTTCCCAGTTGAAAAAGTGTTTGCGAGTCCTCGATGAAGCGGTGGAAATTGAAGGCCATTCCTCTTCAACCGGATCTCTCTTATATTGAGCATCCTGTCAAGATCTTAGATGAAAAAGAAAGAGTGACTAGAAACAATGTGGTGAAGTTTTATAAAGTTCAATGGCAAAATCACTCGGAGGATGAAGCAACGTGGGAGCAAGAAAGCTATATCTTGAAGCATTATCCCCACCTTCTTTCTAGTTCACCGAGGTAATTGTTTAAATTCAAAATTTATTTCTTATCTCTTTTTCCCACACTAGGCACATGAAATCTCGGATGAGATTTGTTTAAGGGGGGAGAGCTGTAACACCCTCGGTGTTACACAGTGAATCACTTGCTAAAACATGTCATGAGCATCATACTTAAGTGATATTGCATGTGGTGTGATGGATAGGTAAAGCATTATAACTTAAACGAGTCATAAAAACGTAAAACAAAAAGTTAATTCATGATTTATAAAGTTAGCAAGTAGAGATGTTAACTAATTTTTATTGAACAAAAATGCTATAAAACATATATGTGACACCTTAATAAAGTTTGAAGTACACATTTTGTAGAAGATAGTGCAACTTTTGTTTTAACAAGATAATAATGCTAGCTAACATTTCTAATAGCTTGGAAATCGAATTTGAAGCAAATCCAACTCAAGACTTAGTCAATTTCTTAAGTCTAAAAACAGATTGACAAAGCTATGTTTGGTATTTTATTCTGTAAAAATTGAGTCTTAGGAGTGGTGTCCTTCTTTAGCTCTTATTGATAGCCTAAGGTGCCCTCTTTAGAGTAGTGAAGGTGGTTTGGAGATTGGATCAACTGTGTAGTTGTCTTGAACGCTTTAAAATCCGTGCACACGTGTGTTCTCGGGCTATTTTTTCCCAGCTGGACGTAATCACCAGGCCGAACGGCTCAACGTCGTGTGCTTGGTGCGGTCAAGCACGCCGTGTGGCATGCACTAGCTGGCCAGAGCTGCCCTTGCTTTGGCCGCATCACTGGCCGCCTCGGGCTATCGCCACATGGAGCTGTGGCTACCGACTCACCACATCGTGCTGCCCCCACCTGCTACCATTGCCACGCGTTACGCTGCCCTATGTGCCGCTGCTGTCGCATCACTGTGCTGCGCCACTGGCCCGACTGGATGCTGCAGCACGAGGCCGAACCGCCGTTGCCATGCCATTTATGGCACCACGGCATGGGCCACGCTGATCTCGAGCACGTGTCGTCGCTAGTGCCGGTCGTGGTCGCTCTGGTTGCGTCAACCGCATCCTACAAGCAAGCACAGGCTGAGCCTTGACTGTGTCCCCACCATCTCCTGCCCCTCCCCTATCCTCTTCTTTGCTACTGCCGCCGAGCCATGCCAGCCCGCCTACATGCGAGAATCCATCCCCCATCAATTCCATGTGCCTACGCCTGTGCTCTCACTCCTCTCGCTGCTCGCTCCCACCCAGACTTGAACCATGAAAGGCCAAGCTCCAATTTGGAGCTTCGCCCTGGCACCACGCCATTAAGACCGTCACGCCCTCACCATGGCTAGCCCCCTCCTCAATGTCTCGAGCCAAATTAGTTGCACCACTAGCCCCCTAGAACCCCTCCTTGTCATGCGCACCCTATCGTTGCCTCCTCTCCGCTAGCATGACCGTGTTGCTATGGTTCACCGTCGAGCTCGCTGCGTGCATGTGGTTAGCCTCGCTTGGGGCATCTCTGGCCGAACCATCACCTCCACTAGGTCAATGGTGAGTCCCTAGTTGGTCACCCGCTATCCCTACTGCCTTGTTAATATTGTGGCTCATCGGAACTGCCATCGCCATTGCCACAGGGTGCCCTGCCATCGTGGAGAGGCCCTTCTACTACATCTCAATTTGTGCAGCCACCACCCATCGCTTTGCGTCAAACCCTAGGTGAGCGTCGGCCTCGTAGATAGGTCAGCGTGGGTCCTATGTGGTCAGCGCAAGTGCCAGTGCCACCGCTCGCCGTGCTGGCACGCATGGGGATGGTTGAGGACCATATCAGTTGTAAAGGAGGAAGATTGCTGAGGGTGTTCTTGCAAAGTTTCTGTCTATAGGAATGGTGCGAACAGCGCCATCCAAATACTAGGTAGAGTAGGGGCGTCTCTACAAAAGTGCTAGCGTGCGGGATGTCTCCTGCCGCGGGTCGGCCTGTGTGAGTGGGCCACACCTATGGGCCACGCGTGCTCACGCGCGCTGCACATGTGGGCCAAGTCCACGTGGTTGTGGGCCGTGCTAGTGAATTCGTTTTTCCTTTTCTTAAGGAATTAGAAATAGCTTTATGTTTTAATTTCTGAGCTGAACTTTGAAAATTAATATCAATTCACATAGGTGTCCAAAAATTGTGAAATAAATTTTGTTGAGTTCCTAAAAATGTTGTCTATCTAACGGTATGGCTATATTATGCAGGTCTGAGTTGATGCTAAGGCTTATTAAATCATTTGAGAGTGTTTAACATTATTTAGGTTAATATTTGTAGGAATTTTTGTGGCAAATTGGTAATAGTTTTATTCATGAAATTTTTACAATAGGTTCATTGTGTTATTATGTGCTCACTGTAATTTTTGTAGCCCTAGAATAGATCGAGAAATAAGGTAGTTTGGTGCTCCTTGTTTTAATATACATTAAATCGTTAATAAAAGAAGAAATGCATTTTAGTTGCTAAGATAATACTTGAATGTTTCATACCTATTTAGTAGAAAGGATGGGTAGCTTAGCATCTTAGTCATTAGAGTTAGATTAGTAGCTTGGTAGATGTATTGTTATTTTAAGAGTTGGTGTTGTCGTAATACTAAGTGTTGCATCATCATTGCATGCATATAGAGAACGAGTTGGTGGAGTTCATGACCGTGGGCGAGTAGGAGTACGAGGAGGTGATTGAGGAGTACAAGGAGGTAGGTTCTTATATAGGAGGGAGCCCTAGAGCCACCAGTGACTAACTTTGCTGACACCCCGCCTGCCCTAAGGCAAGCCCCGGTGCATAACCCTTATTTTGAAGGATCACTGGATATATATATATGTGATGTGCATTTATGTTACATGATTTATATTGAAACTACATGCATAGATAAACCTACCTATGAGTCCTACTAGAATAGGTCGAGTAGCTGCTATGCTTAGGCTATCGGTAGCGTGAGTAACCTATCGTTACTCACAATAGGTGATTATTATTACTCTTATGATAAAAGGGTGAAAGGAAATGGAGACCGGGCAGGGATATGGTATGGGTATTGGTGGGTGTAATAGGTTGTGTCCCATGGCCAATGGGGCATAGCTTGGTTACACTGTTTTCCCTGTCCGTGTTGGTTAAGGACCGTCCATTGTTGTGGATTCTAGTCAGGCCACAGACTTATTATCCTGAGCACATACTTGCTTATGGGAGCAGGAAGGCTCGTTGCTCTCTTGTCATGGGTTCTGGCTCTTTCGAGACCGACTGATTGGAGGCGGGGATGGTGGAGGTCTAAGCACCACACTGAGTCCGGGACTCAGGAGTGGGGGCTTGGAGTCCAAGTTTGGATAGGGACCTAGACCCCTTGATAGGAGAGTGGTGGGTTGGTCTTGCTTGTGCCTAGGGTACAAGCAGGGCATGTGTTTTAGGGTACCCAGCTAGGATACATTGGTTCATGAATCGCCATGTGATACTGTATGACTTGTCTACGATCTAGCACCGTAGTAAGAACTAGAAGATGAAAGATGGTGAAATAGATCTGATTGCTCAACTCTTGCTTGAAAGTAGGAACAAGTGCTTACATAGATGAAGGGTCGAGATGGCGGACTAGAGGGGGGTGAATAGACTTTTCTAAAATTAATCGCGTCGGCTAACCGATATAAATGCGGAATAAAAACAATCGGTCTAGCCAAGACTACACCCCTCTATATATGTTCACTAGCACCTTGTAAAGATACTAATTATGCAACTAAGGTGCCGGGCTAGCTAGAGCTCTTCTAAACACTTCTAGGAGCAAGGTCACACAAACCTATGCCACTAGTACTTTAAGCAACAAGGGAGCTCCTACACATGCTAGTAAGCAAAAGCACAAAGCTAACTAAGCTCACTAGCAATGCTCAATAACAAGGCAACCAATGCCTAATTAGAGAGCGCAAATACTTAGCTACACAAACTAAGCAATGTGACTAACAAGGTTACTAAAACCAAATTAGCCACGCAAGGGAGCTACTTCTATGCTACACAGGCAAGAAGGTAATTAGCAAGCTACAAAAGCTATCTAATTACAAGAGCAACTACACAAGCTTAATATGTATAAAAGTAACGGCAAGCTTGTGTAATGGGGATGCAAACCAATGGGAAGAACAAGGTTGACACGATGATTTTTCTCCCGAGGTTCACGTGTTTGCCAACACGCTAGTCCTCGTTGTGTCGACCGCTCACTTGGTGGTTCGGCGGCTAATTAGCATCACCCTCTAAGCCCGCACGTCGGGCGCCGCAAGAACCTACCCCTTGAGTGAGGGTAGCTCAATGACACGCTTTACTAGAGTTGCTCTTCGTGGCTCCCGCGGGGCGAGCACAATGCCCCTCACAAGCACTTCTCCGGAGCGCCGCACAAGCTTCTTGCGCGCTTCGACAGAGACCACCACCAAGCCATCTAGGAGGTGGCAACCTCCAAGAGTAACAATCACCACTGGCTTGCAACTCGATCACCTAGTGCCACTCGATGCAACCTCACGATGCAATCGCACTAGAATCGCTCACTCACACAATCGAATGATCACTATCAAGTATATGTGTGATGGAGGGCTCCCAAGCACTCACAAGCATGGACACTAAGTCCCTTGAGGTGCTCTACACCAGCCATGGCCGAAGGCCACTTCTATTTATAGCCCCAAGGGCTAAACTAGCCGTTACCCCTTCACTGGGCAACGGTCGGGCCGACCGGACGCTCCAGTCGTGTTGACCGGACGCTGGACCTTAGCGTCCGGTCGCCCACAGACGACCACATGTCCCGATTCCAATGGTCACTTGACCTGGCCGGATGCAGCAGCTTCAACTGACCGGACGCTGAACCCCCAGCGTTCGGTCGTTTCCAGTAAGGTACCGACCTCGACCGGACGCGTCCGGTCACACTTGATCGGACGCAGCTAGCGTCCGGTCACACTCCAGCTTCTGCGTCATCGTACGTCAGCCTGACCGAACGCAGCCTGCCAGCGTCCGGTGCATATAGATCCAGCGTCCGGTCAGTTGACCGACGCCAGCATCTTTGCGACCAACTCGTTTTCACTTCTAACTTCTTCACTCTTGCTCCAATGTGCTAACCACAAGAACTTGCATCCGGCGCAATAGAAAATAGGCATTCTATTTTCCCAAAAGCGCCGAATCTCGCCTCGCAAGCTCGGCGGGAGGGAGAGAGGGACCCAAACCCATCTCACCCCTGCAAACACCACCTCCTTTGTAAATGTACCAACACCACCAAGTGTACACCACCATGTATATGTGTGTTAGCATTTTCACAATCATTTCCCAAAGGATGTTAGCCACTCAACTTGCCACGCCACTCGATCCTAGCGACAATGCAAAGTTAGATCACTCGAGTGGCACTAGATGACCGATATGCAAACAAGTTTGCCCCTCTTGATAGTACGGCCATCTATCCTAAACCCGGTCATAAACTTCTCTACACACCTATGACCGGTGAAATGAAATGCCCTAGGTTATACCTTTGCCTTGCGCATTCCATTACATCTCCTTCAATGTCGATGCAACACATGCACCAACACGATCAACAATGATATGATCCACTTCATATCATCACATGATCATATTGGTTCATCAATCTTGACTCTACTTGCTCTTCACCGTTGCTATCGTCCATCGGCGCCAAGTCTTACTCAAGCTTCACCGCCACGTGGTCCATCACTCCAAAACCTTTGACTTGCCCTTCACGCTTGCAACCAGTCCATCAAGCCAAGTCTTGTCTTGATCTTCTCCACCTTAATCACATGACTCAATGTCATGTCTCATGTGTAATAAGCTCCTTCATCATCACATGTGTGAGCTTTGCAACATCTCCAAGCCATTTTCACCTCCATGGCATATGTTGCTCATACACATGTACCTGTGGACTAATCACCTGTGTATCTCACATAAACACAATTAGTCCACCTAGGTTGTCACTCAATTACCAAAACCAACAAGGATCTTTCAATAGAATGGTTAGCTAATGAACTAATCATGACTGATAATAAGAAACATACATAAGGATTCACTTCTAGTAATGCTTTTCGCAAACAAAAAGAAAACCCAGCAAACCATAAAGCTTATCATATCCTTTGGAGTTAGAAAATTATTCCCACTAGTCGGGTAAGTCTTGCGAGTATATTATGTACTCAGGGTTTATTTACCCCTATTGTGGTGCTGCTTGAGGAATGACTGTTGTGTGGAGGATTCTTTTAGTGGGCATAGATGGATCATTGTATCTTATCGTTAGATGTTTATTTTAATTCCGCTGTTTAAATTTCGCACTCTGAACTTGGTATTATAATAATGTATTTTTGAGAACTCTTGTTTTATGAAATAGACTAAGTATTATAAACTCATACTCATTATTGGATCCTAGATGAAAAACGTGGATTGTTTGAGTTCTCCCTTGGGGAATGCTCGATGGAACCATATGATGTAACTAGCTTTTGGGTTGCTTAGTGTCTAGCAGAAGACGAGTGCCTCCAAAAGCGTGCTATTTCGGGTGGTTCTGCAACACCGCCCTCCTAGTGTTCAACAAATCATGCTAGCCACTGTGTTCTGAGCATTCCTTGGCCTACCTTTTTATAGTTCCCTTGCCGAGTCTGCGTGGTGCCCTATCATGGTCAGCGACTTATCTCTTCATAGGGTTCGTCTCATTCTAAGGTAGCAGGCATTTCCTTCACTTCTTACCCAATTGCTTGCTTCAATAGGAAGTTGCTTATCTCTAGAATATATAATGCTTATATACATCCTTCTATTCCTTCCATGCAACGAGTTTGGGCAGTGAGTTTGCTTGGCAGTGGGCAGTGACAAACAATTTAGGGCTAAGCCTTTGAGTATAGATTGAGGCCAAGCCTCATGAGTGTCAGCTGACAATAGTTCTTATTGCTAGTGGTTGTCTTATCAGAGGGCAGATGATTTGATAGTAGATTGTCAGTGGTAGTGGTTCTCTGAGTCAGGGGGGAGTTCTTGCTTGAGTGTTTGATTTGATAGTTGATCTTTTTAGTGGTGGTTACTCTCAGTGAGTGTCAGTATGGCTCGTTGCAAGAACGCCGGGGTGGTCCCAGCGATGGTGAGAGGCATCCACCTTGCCTGATAGAGCAGGAAAAGGGGAATGTGCCAAAGAAGGTGATTGCAAAGAAAAAGCGCAAACATGGTGATGTAGATGTAGAGACGGTAGCAGCAGTGGCAATAGTAGCAGAGCATGCTAAGAGAGGTAGTGGCATTCGCATTCGCGATCAGCTGTCACCAGCTCAGAGGGCCATAGTCAAGGAGCTTAAGGTTAGGCATCGTAGTCCACATGGTACTATCATGCTTGGAGGTCAGCGTATACCTCTAGAGGATGCACCAGAGGGCACTCGTGTGGAGGAGATTGATCCCTAGGAGGAGACCGAGCAACACCAGGAGGAGGCAGAGCAGCAACATGAGCAGCCACTATGACGCTCAAGTCATGCTCGTGCTTAGGTGACACCCAGGACATAGAGGTAGAGGCATGGATCTCAGCCACCTCCCAGACCACGAGGCCCACCACTAGCAGAGCACTTGGACTTGAGGGCTACCATAGCTTGGCAGGTGCGGCAGCTTTGCTTTGTGGAGGTTGAGCAGTGGTTCCCACCTCAGTGGGATGAGGGCTTCTACACAGTGCTACAGGAGGATTTCTATAATGCATATTTGAACAGTGGTGTAGCTTTTAGATCTTAGAGGGTGTGTCGCTTAGAGGCTATAGTGACAGCTGGAGGAGAGCAGGTTTGTCCCCACCTCACTTTCCTGCCTGAATTGGTAGACCTCTTGGGGCGGATTGGCAAGTACATTGCTAGTTGGGTCAGAGAGTTCTATGCCTCTTTGTGGATTGACCCTAGTCACTGGTTCATTCACTTCACCTTTAGAGGATGTGACCGTAGGTTGTACAGCAATAGGGTCTGGGAGATACTAAGGATTTAGGAGTCAACCACCAGGATTCACTAGATTTGCTAGGGATAGACTCAGCCACTGAGACGTCCTCACGATGGAGCAGTTCCACCCACTAACCTAGTCAGAGCCTGCCTTTGAGAGTCGTTTGGTGAGGGTTCGAGATAGACTCCGGGTGCCCTCACACCTATGACTCATCTTTTAGATGCCATCATGTGGAGGACCTTGCTTCCAAGGGGTGGCTACCACGACGGTTTGACTCATATTTAGCTTTGGTTAGTCCACCACCTGATCTCTCAGACACCATTTGATATTTAGGACTTGATACTTTTAGAGATGGAGGACACTCTTGCAGAGGGCTTCAAGGGCCACTGTCAGCTACCATATGCCCATTGGATCTGCTTTCTTATACTACAGGCATGTTCACATATACCTCCTGAGGTAGTGACTGAGTTGATTGGCACTACTACTGAGTTCCCCGAGTACGACATGCGCTAGTTGATGGGTTCCAGTTGAAAGGTCCTAATATGGCTAGAGGGGGGGGTGAATAGCCTATTTAAAAATCTACAAATCAACTAGAGCAATTTGATTAGTATGACAAATAGCGTAATGCAAACTTGCTCTAGCTCTACAAGGGTTGCAAGCCACCTATCCAACAATTCTAGTTGCAATGAATACTTAGGCACACAAACTAGCTATGTAATTACTCACTAAGAGCTCTCAACCTTGCTACTCTAAAGAGCTCAACTAGATGAATGTAAATAATAAAGCAAGCTCTCAATTCTAATTACACTAAAGAGCTTGTATCAACTAGTTTGCAAGAATGTAAATGAGTGAGTAGAGTGATTATACCGATGTGTAGGGGATGAACCAATCACAAGATGAATATATAGCCAATCACCGGGAGAATGACAAAGAAGAGAGACAATCGATTTTCTCCCGAGGTTCACGTGCTTGCCAACACGCTACGTCCCCGTTGTGTCGACCAACACTTGGTGGTTCGGCGGCTAAGAGGTGTTTCACAAACCTCGTCCACACGATTGGACACCGCAAGAACCGACCCACAAGTGAGGTAACTCAATGACACGAGCAATTTACTAGAGTTACCTTTCGGCGCTCCGCCGGGGAAGGTACAACTCCCCTCACAATCACCGAAGGCGGCCACGAACAATCACCAACTCGTGCCGATCCTTCACCGCTGCTCCAACCGTCTAGGTGGTGGCAACCACCAAGAGAAACAAGCGAAATCCGCAGCGCAACACGAATACCAAGTGCCTCTAGATGCAATCACTCAAGCAATGCACTTGGATTCTCTCCCAATCTCACAATGATGATGGATCAATGATGGAGATGAGTGGGAGAACTTTGGCTAAGCTCACAAGGATGCTATGTCAATGAAAATGTGCAAGAGATGACCCTTGAGCCGGCCATGGGGCTATAAATAGAGCCCCCATCAAATAGAGCCGTTATACCCCTTCACTGGGCAAAACGCGTTCTGACCGGACGCTCCGGTCAGACTGACCGGACGCTGTCTCTCAGCGTCCGGTCGCTCGATGTCAGCCACGAGTCCAGACTCAACGGTCATCAGCCTCGACCGGACGCTGCTCCTTCGAACTGACCGGACGCTGAAGCCCCTGCGTCCGGTCGTTTACAGTAAGCTCCCGAGCATGACCGGACACGTCCGATAAAACTGACCGGACGCTGAAGCCCCAGCGTCCGGTCGTTTCCAGTAAGCTCCCCGAGGCATGTTTTTTCGACCGGACGCGTCCGGTCCACCTTGACCGGACGCAGACCAGCGTCCGGTGCTCAACCACAGCGACTGTGCCGTCTGACAGCTCGACCGGACGCAGCCTTTCAGCGTCCGGTCGCTGAGTGACCCAGCGTCCGGTCAGTAGACCGACGCCAGCATCATTTCGACCAACTCCACTTCAACTCTAACTTCTTCACCCTTGCTCAAATGTGCCAACCACCAAGAATTTTGCATCCGGCGCAATAGAAAATAGACATTTCATTTTTCCAAAAGCGCCGAATCCCGCCTCGCAAGCTCGGCGGGAGGGAGAGAGGGACCCAAACCCATCTCAACCCTACAAACACCTTGTGCACATGTGTTAGCCTTTTTTCACAAATATTTTCAAGGGTGTTAGCACTCCACTAGATCCTAAATGCATATGCAATGAGTTAGAGCATCTAGTGGCACTTTGATAACCGCATTCCGATACGAGTTTCACTCCTCTTAATAGTACGGCTATCTATCCTAAATGTGATCACACTCACTAAGTGTCTTGATCACTAAAACAAAATGGCTCCTACATTTTATACCTTTGCCTTGAGCCTTTTGTTTTTCTCTTTCTTCTTTTCCAAGTTCAAGCATTTGATCATCACCATGCTATCACCATTGTCATGATCTTCGTCATTGCTTCATCACTTGGAGTAGTGCTACCTATCTCATAATCACTTTGATAAACTAGGTTAGCACTTAGGGTTTCATCAATTAACCAAAACCAAACTAGAGCTTTCACCAGTACTGGGAGTATGACACCGAGGCAGAGCCATCGCCAGAGGCAAGAGGTGCCAAAGACAGAGGCCGAGTAGGATGAGGCCATTAGGGCTTTGGCAGAGTCAGAGCTTGCAAACATGGAGGCACAACCAGACGTTGAGGACGAGGATGACCTATCTGATAGTTCAGATGAGGACTATCATCCTATTCCATGGATGCCCCCATGGGCTCGCAACAGAGAGGCTAGTGGTTCCAGCTCAGCTCCACCTTAGCCATCGTAGATAGACCCTGCTCTGATAGCGATACTTGACAGGATGCAGTAGGAGCAAACTCGCCAGGCACAGGCCACAGCTATAGCTCTCACTCAGATGTAGACATGGCAGGACCAGTTCCAGCAGCAGCAGCAGATCATTCAGCAGCTAGAGACTCAGTAGCAGCTTCTTGGCTTCATGCAGCATGTCCTTATGCTATAGGGATTGCTCCTTTTTGGCCCACGTTGTAGCTTGGCTCGACTATTACTAGTACCCTAGTGACTCCAGCTATACAGCCTAGTGGGCTTCAAAGTCAGGGACAGGCAACTCCATAGTTTGCCTCGCCTACTGAGCAGGTTTCATAGTGGTTTGCCACACCAAGGACACAGACTAAGGGTTTCACTCTAATTTTCACCAGATTCACACCTACTCAGTCTGTGTCAATGTTAGTGATAGATACACCGGTCTCTAGGAGCTTGGCTACCACTTTTAGCGAGATCACAGGTCACCCTACACCTCTAGAGCTTTAGGTGCGTATTATTACAGTAGTAGCTCCTAGTCACAAGGACTACTGAGACTCCCGTCTTCTGTTGCTTCGTTAGATCCACCTCAAATAGTCACTGAGACAGTTGTGGCTCCACTTCCTACAGTGACAGCTTCAGAGCCATAGGGTCAGGCTATAGCTTCAGCTTCTACTTCACAGCTAGCTGACCCTAGCTACTAAGACCAGCAGAGCAGACCCAGACCACTCCACTTCCTGCTTTAGAGTTAGAGGGTCAGCCGCCGATTGCTCCAGTCGGTCTAACAGTTTTGAGTCCAAAGTCAAATGATGATGCTACTCAGTTTTAGATCTCTCACCATACCTCAATGCCCGACTCGTCTGCTTCTACCCCACCGTTCGACCCTTAGGTTTTGGTGCTTGATGCCAAATGGGGAAAGGGAGCGAGTATGTTAGATTTAGGGGGAGCGTGTGAGATGGACCCGTTCTTTTGTGTGTGATACTTTATGCATTCACGTTTACTCTCATGCATTGTGTTATATGTGATATATGTGTGTTTATGAGACTTATGTGCCATGTGTGCTCTCTACTTTGATATATATGTCATGTCACTTGGTTATGCTCATTTGCTTTGCTTTCACGTTTTACTCTGATACAAATGAGCTTTACTTTGTGTACTTATGCTTATTTCATATCTTGTGAGTATATTGTGTTGACTTGGATCATATAAGCAAGCCTAACCCTCCTTTGTACTTATTATCAATTGCTTATATGAATCAAGCATGTTGAAAACCTCACTCATCTTTTATACATACTTGAGGTTGTGTTGTCATCAATCACAAAAAAGAGGGAGATTGAAAGCATCTAGGCCCCTAGTTGGGTTTCGGTGATTAATGATGACACGAGATTACTATGACTAACGTGTGTTTGCAGAGGGAACTTGAGTTAGGTCATGGTAATGGTAATTGATTGGGAAATTATGGGTTTCATGCCCTTATCGATGGAAATCGTTTCGATTTTCAAAGGATGGACGACAATGTTAGGGACGGACTAATTCTAAGTGTCGTTTGGCGTTGGAGAGACACTTAGAGTAGTTTTAGGACTTTGTTTTTACTTTGGCCGTACTATTAAGGGGGGGTATAGACCAGTAGCTTGACCTAGGTGAGACTAATGGTTTAGGTGTGGTGCACACTTGTCAAGATTAGCACTAGGTAGCTCAAGGACAGTCCATAGGTCAATTGAAGTCAATGTCGTTCACAAAAGTTGTCAAATTGGAAGTGAATGGAGACTTGGACATTGACTGGACGCAAGACCGGACGCACAGGTGTTGTGTCTGGACAACAGTGTAGCACATGCTGTAGGGGCAGAAGGATGACCAGATGCTGGTGGAGGCAAAGGATCAGGCGCGCAGGTCCTAACCAATCGTAGCAGTGGTGACTCGCTGTTGAATAAGGACCAAACGTAGGGACAAAATGTGACCGAGCACACAAGGTGCCGAGTCCGATCGACATTAGAGAGTGTCTAGAGACTGTTTTTGTTGACTTGATGCGTCAGGTGGATAGGGATCGGACTCAACTTGGAGTCTGATCACAATAACGGTCATATTTTGGTGTTGGCTAGTGGTATACTAACCGGACACGTCTGGTCGCCCCAAAAACTACTAAGTTGGACAGTAACGGTCATGTTTTGATTGGGGGAGTATAAATACTTCTCCTACTCGTCCAACTTATCTCTCTTATCCATTTGTTCAGCTGAGAAACACCTTTGGAGTGCAAGGGAGAGCAAGAGCCTATTGGGGTGATTGAGATTTGCTAATCCAATATTAAGGACCTCATTAGTGCATAGAGAGTAGCAAGTGTGCATCCACTCATCTTATTAGGCTTGGTTGGGTCAAATGAGAGTTCGTGCTTGTTACTCTTGGTGATCACCATCACCTAGATGGCTCAGTGGTGATTGGAAGCTTGGTGATCATCCGACGGAACTTGTGGATGACCCAAGTCATGGTGTGAGCGGTTGTGGGCGACTCACCACGACGGAGTGTCAAAGAATCAACCCGTAGAGAGCACTTGATCCTTGCGCGGATCAAGGAGGAGCTACACCCTTGCGCGGGTGCTCTAACGAGGACTAGTGGAGAGTGACGACTCTCTGATACCTCAAAAAAACATCGCCGCGTTCCTCTCCTTCTCTTTACCTTGAGCATTTACATTTGAGCAATTCAATTCATGTCTTTACATTCTTAGAATTGTCATGCTAGAGTAGGATTAGAACCTAGTGTGTAAAACTTTTGTGCGGTAGAACAATCAAAACACTTCTAGGCACAAGAGGGTGAAATGGGCTAAGTGTAAGGGCTTAATTATTAAAAGAAATTTAGAATTAGCCCAATTCACCCCCCTCCTCTTGGGAATCTTGATCCTTTCAAAAGGGATCAAAATTCTTGGACATGACAAGCACATATGTAGGGGGAGTTAATACTACCAATTCAGGTTTGTATTACTTGTCCAAATTATTTGCACATGGTAAAATTTCTTGGGCAAGCAACTCAAATCCAAAAATGAATTTCATGCATATCTTTGTGAAGGTTGTCATCAATTACCAAAAAGAGAGAGATTGAAAGCCTTAGTTTGGTTTTGGCTAATTGATGAAACCATTGTAGACTAACCTTCTCTCTAAGTGTTGTGATTGAAGTAAGGTTGGTTCACACCAAGGTGGAGCTAGATGGCACTCATAGTGATGGAGATGACCAAATGATGGTGATAAGTGCTTCAATTTGGAAAAGAAGAAAGAGAAAAACAAAATGAGCTCAAGACAAAGGTATAAAACCTAAGGCTATTTTGTTTTGCCGGTCAAGACGTAATAGAGTGTGTGATCGGATTTAGGATAGATAACCGTACTATTAAAGAGGAGAAATCTTTAATTGCAATGGTTATTTAGTGCCACTCCAAAGTCCGAGTGACTGTGAGAGAGGAAGGCGCCGCTCCAAAGCCCGAGTGAAGGAAATTTTTGCCTCCCGTTGGGACCGCCTCCTGCATGTGCACGTGAGCCGCTCGTTTCTAGGAATGCGGAGAGAGAGGGAGCGTAGGATGTAGCTGCTAGTTTGGCTCGTTGTTGCCATGACATTCGCTAGTTCAGTGCATGGAACCCGCGGCTCACAGAGGAGAGGCGCGTTTGTGCGTTGCTTTTTGTGCCATTCGTTGCTCACGTTTCGTCAGAGTGGAACGGAAGAGTCCGCCTAGGACCGTGCGGGTCCGTTGTGCCTGGCGCGAGAGAGCGTTGTCCAATGCTCATTGGTCATGTGTGGGGAGACAGCTCGTGGATGCGGGTCCATACGTTGTTTGTTCCCGTACACTCGACCGTGCTCTGATACCACTTGAAAATGTTCTAAATAGCTAGAGTGGCGAATAATGTAATAAATTTTTTTATAAAACACTAGAGCAAAGTGTCAAAACACTAGAGCAAAGTGAGACAACAAGATGACGATAAAGCGATTTTTGCTCTAGCTCTACTTTACCAAATTCATGTCACCTCCGTGGAAACAGAGGGCGTAGTTTAAAAAGATCTAATTCTCCCATCCCATGACATATATGGGAATATGGGAGAGGCCTAACATTGCACCTTCTGGCCATAGCCACACAATCGTTCCACATTCGCATCATGAAACAAGAAGTAACAAATAAATGACATGCTGACACATGAGCCATTCACAAAACATAAGCAGATTTTTGAGGTTGAATATACATGTACATTATTAGTCTGAGGTTACAGCAAGTATTCACAAAACAAGCACGGTATTTTGTTAAAAAAAATACTGCTTATGAGGTTGGGCGCTCAACATCGGCAATAAACAGCCGTCATGCTAATAACAGATATGAATACAGTAAGCCACCGGTAGTCACAACCCATATGGACACAAGGCAGCTCTTGGTTCACTAAATTAACTAATAAATCAAAGATCTGGTTAACCACATAAGGCTACAAGATGATGCTTATGAAGTTAACTACATAGCAGGAGGCTAAACCTACATGCCTGTACAAACATGAAATGCCCTATTACTCATCGAGGGTTCATTTCAGAAGTTAGAATAGATGTAAGACACAACACAAAACATGCAGTTCTGTTAGTACATAGCTACAACTCCTAAACATGGTAATTCATGTGCGGATGGCCTATTGGAAGGTGCCAGTTAGCAATATTTGACTATCCACTTTCTTTCGACACATAATTCAATCAATTTCCTTCTTCCACATAATTAATGTGAAAAGACGCCATACTAGCAATAGGGCATATTTCACAAAACCTGCCCTTAACTAAGTGAATGAATTCACGCATGTTGGCCTCCACGATGACATGGGCTCAATGGGTCAAATCTTCAAAGAGCCCCATTTGCATCAAATTTCCAATTTCGGTGCAGCCATGCCTGCCCCTGTGGCTCCATCATGATTAATGGCCAGCCCCGCTTGCTGTATTTGCTTTGTGCTTTTGTGCGTCGAGCTTCCAAGAATATTCTCCAAACATCCCAAGAAGCCACCAAGATGCTACTTCTGCTGTCATCCACCAGGTCCTTCAACTACATGCTGACTACATTGCTTCCTTTTGGACATGGAGCTACGGCGAGTGTAAACATATCTCTCTGGAGGGCTCTTGTTCTTCAACAAAGCTTGGTGAGAAGTAGCCATGACAAGCTCCTTTTGATATATTTCCCTACGCTGCAATGTAATGTAAAGCATCAGAATCGATGAGGATAAAATGGAATGAGAACACTTCATAAAATTGTAACGCAAAATCAACCATAAAAAATGTAGAACCTTTTTATCTATTGGCTTCTTTTCTACATCCCGTGACTCCAGTAAGGCAGTAGCTGGTGTTCCGGGAAGACTCTTGAATGCAAGTGATTCCCCATCATCCAACTTCCGTTTGTATGATATTGTTGATGTGGAACTGTCAGCAGTATTCCTATCAGTGTCCCTGTTATGCAGAGAAAACCTGACGGTATGTTTTTCGGTAACTGTACTGTCCACTGTGACATCGTCCGATCTCACTGTGACATCATCGGACCTTTGAATCGTTCCACCATATGATTTGTTATTAACAGAAGTAGTCGCAGATTCTGAACTTGCTCCAGGTCCAGAAGCATAACAAGAAGTCCACGAAGAAGAGACAGCAGTTATCCTCCTTGCAGCAAGTATGTCATGTGCACATCCAACCAGATCTTTCTGGTAATCAAGATGAAAAATGTTAGTGTACAAAAACATCAAAATTGATGCAGTAAGATCAGTTGACCACAACTGAAATCCAAGTGTTACACATTTGGTTTCACAAGCTATAAGGTTTCTACTTTTCAGATTGATGGGAAGGTTGACAACTGAGTTGTTCTAAACTACACGTCAGCAATAATAACTGACATCAACACTAAATAGCTGCAATCTTTTGGTGCATATACTCATTTACTTGACCCCTAATGTACATTTGGCACATTTACTAACACACGGACATCAAAATCATCCTCATTGCAATCCAGTGCCTAAAATCTTCTATTTTTACTTTTTATGCACATAACGTATTTCAAGAAAATCACAGTTAGAAGAGCATATATTTTTACTTTTCACTTGCCAGACCTCAAAACTACATGGGATAAAGATAGTGTTGTCGACTCCTATGTGGGTCGACAATACAGGCGCCGTCCTAGGCGCCCACCAAGCCCAGGCAACTAAGGGGCTGCGTTAGTTTAGGAAAGAGGCTTTCAGGGAGAGATTATAGGAGATGTGTTTTATTATTGTTAGGCAAGTGCACCTAAACTATAAAGGGCACCTCAGATCTATAATCAGGATTATCGAAGAAAGAATAAACCTCCTGCAGGGGCATGGAGTTTCCTTCGACGGTGGCGCCGGAGGACTCTTACATCGCCACCGTCGAGACCCACGACCAGCCTCGTTACCCTCTGCGTTCATCTTCCCAATCCCAGCTACTCCTCTACTCTCCCTTGCGCACACCTCTCCGCCAGCGCCGTATCAATTTGGTATAAAAAAAACCAGCACTGGGACATCGACCACCATGCCCGATTGCCTGGCCCTACGGATCCTGCGGAGATGACAGCGAAGCAGGATCGCATCCTGGGGCAGCTTGCCACCATCAACAATTGGATGAACTCCCACAACAAGCGCATTGTGTGGACGAAGAAGTTCCAGTCAGGGGACAACGAGGGGGGCCTCACTGAGAACTCTGGGCACCCGTGGCGGCCACGGTGGTGGCGGTGACGACGACCACGGCTGTGACTCCTTCCGCGACCATGACACCGGCTACAGCCGCGGCGACATCTAAGACCGCGACATCTACTTCGACCACGGCGATCCTCGTGATCGCCGCTTCTGTCGCGACTACTTCCCCGGCCAAAGGCCGCTACGGCAGCAATGGCCACTAAGGGCGCGACAATCGTTTCAGCCGTGACGACTGCCATAGCCACGACGATCACTACGGTCGTCCGTGTTCCCCAAAGATCAACTTTCCCTACGGCGAGTCAGATCCCCTGACGTGGTTGAACAAGTGCAACAACTACTTCTGTGGCCACCACACCTTGGAGAGAAGGTCTTGATGGCGTCTCTCCATCTGGACGGCACCTCTGTAGCGGAATTTTGGCCTCATCTCGTGGTCGCGCTTCGTCAACCTGCGTTTTGGGCCTCCCATCCACTCCAACTCCCTCTGCGAACTCAAAGCCCTGCAGCGCTCCGGATCGGTGGACTACCAGCGCCATTTTCTCGCCCTGCTATCTCGCCGCGAGCTCACCACGCAGCACAAGATCGACCTGTTCACAGGTGGTCTAGGAATGCGGCTAGCCTCCGATGTGGAGCTCTAACGGCCGGCCAACCTCCAAACGGCCATGAGCCTGTCTAGGGCCTATGTGCACCGCCAAATCAAAGCTTCATCGGCTGCAGGGGCAACCGCGCCCAAGCCAGCGCCTAACCGTACCAGCGTCTGGTTTGACCAAATACACAACCAATACACCCACTAAAGCACTGCAAATAGGCCTCCTGTCTCATAATTTACATCACATCACAACATATACCCATACTAATTAGCTACTTAGCTCAATGTTGGAATAAATTGACTACTTAGCTCAGTGGTTATTCCTGTAACCATTCTATTGAAGTTCAATTTCAAAATATAGGATCCAATTTGTGCTTCAATGGTAACTGAGAATTGGAATTAAACTTTCAATTGCAGCACATAATAATAACAAAAAGAAAAGAACCACAAGATTAATCCATTGTAATACTACTCCCTCCGTCCACAAAAGTATGACATTCTAGACTTGAAGCTTTGTCCAAGAAAGAATGCAACTGTAGGGGTCCAGGCTAGCACAGAGAGGTGCTCAGGTTCCTGTGGGACATGAACGTGGAGGGAGAAACTAAGAGAGACTCGGGGTTGGTGATGTAAGGGGTACATGCGTCTTTTACCTAACTGTCTAATTCCACCTTGGAAACCGAGAGTTGCAACCTTTTTTGGACCCGGAGAGTATATGCAAAACAAATCTAATGGTACTACTTTTGTTTACAAAGTTATCTAATGGTATTAAGTGCAACCAAAACCATATATACTTTGGATCAGTTGCTGATCAAGGTTTGCCAAAAAAAACAGGACTTCTAAAAAAACAGGACTTTGCGGTAGCTTTTGACCTGATGATAGCCAACACTTTTTTTAGAAAGAGAGAATCTCATCTAGTGACCTTCGGTAGCGGACAACACTCTAGCCAGATTGACTTTGTCCTCGCTAGAAGAAAGGACAAACGAGCATGCTTGGGTTGCAAGGTGATACCAGGGGAGTGTGTTGTTTCTCAACATAAGTTTTTGGTGGCAGATTTTCGTTTTCAGGTGCGTGCCCAAAGGGATAAACAAGCTAAGATTGAAAGAACAAAGTGGTGAAAACTAAAAGGAGAGACGTCAGAGGTATTCAAGGAAAAGGTTATCAAAGAGGGCTCTTGGAAGGAAGAAGAGGACAAACAACATGTGGGACAAAATGGCAATCAACATTCGGAAGGTGGCCTCAGAGGTGTGTGGAGTAACCAAAGGAAGTGGAGGCCAGGCTAAAGATACTTGGTGGTGGAACGAGGATGTCCAAAGGGCTATTAAGGAGAAGAAAGAATGCTATAGACGCTTGTACCATGACAGGAGTGTGGACAACATAGAGAAGTACAAGGTGGCAAAGAAGACTGCAAAGCGAGCTGTAAGTGTGGTCAAGAGTAGAGCGTACGAGGATCTTTACCAACATTTGAGTACGAAGGAAGGAGAGAAGGACATTTATAGGATGGCTAGGGTTCGTGAGAGAAAAACAAGGGACTTCAACCAAGTTAAGTGCATTAAGGATGAAAGGGAGCGTCTCTTGGTGAAGGAAGGATGAGATCCGACATCGATGACAAGAGTATTTTGAAAAATTGTTCAATGGTGAGAATACGGACACAACATTTCAGTTGGATGACTCTTTTAATGACACCAATAGACGCTTTGTGCGGAGAATACAAGAATCTGATGTCAGAGAGGCATTGAAAAGGATGAAAGGAGGTAAGGCAATGGGACAGGATGGTATCCCAATCGAGGTGTGGAGATGCCTTGGGGACATAGCTATAGTATGGCTAACCAAGTTGTTTAACCATATTTTTCGATTGAACAAGATGCCTGACAAGTGGAGAAGTATATTGATACCGATCTATAAGAATAAAGGGGATATTCAAAGTTGTACTAATTACCGAAAAATTAAGTTGATGAGCCATACTATGAAGCTATGGGAGAGAGTTATCACGCATCGCTTGAGAGCAATAACGCGGGTCTCTATGAACCAATTTGGTTTCATGCCCGGAAGGTCAACCATGGAAGCTATTTTCTTAATAAGACAAGTTATGGAGCGGTATAGGGAGAAGAAGAAGGACCTACACATGGTTTTTATTGACTTGGAGAAGGCTTATGATAAAATACCAAGGAATGTTATGTGGTGGGCTTTGGACAAACATAAAGTCCCAACGAAGTACGTCGGGCTCATTAAGGACATGTACAACAATGTTGTGACTAGTGTTCGAACAAGTGATGGAGACACGGATGACTTCCCGATTAGGATAGGACTACATCAAGGGTCAGCTTTGAGCCCTTATCTGTTTGCCTTAGTGATGGATGAGGTCACAAGGGACATACAAGGGAACATCCCTTGGTGTATGCTTTTCGCGGACGATGTAGTGCTAGTTGATGAAAGTCGGACAGAAGTGAATCAGAAACTGGAGTTATGGCGGGAGACTTTGGAGTCCAAAGGTTTTAGACTCAGTAGAACTAAAACTGAGTATATGAGATGTGACTTCGGCACTACTACTCGGGAGGAGGAAGATATTAGTTTGGAAGATCAAGTAGTGCCTAGGAAGGATACATTTCGATATTTATGATCAATCCTATAAAGAGACGGGGATATCGATGAAGATGTTAGCCATAGAATCAAAGCAGGGTGGATGAAGTGGCGCCAAGCATCTGGTGTCCTATGTGACAAAAGAATACCACAGAAGCTAAAAGGCAAGTTTTATAGGACGGCAATTAGACCTGCTATGTTGTATGGTGCAGAATGTTGGCCTACGAAAAGACGGCGTATTCAACAGATAAGTGTCGCGGAAATGCGTATGTTGCGTTGGATTTGCGATCATACAAGAAGGGATCGAGTTCGGAACGATGATATACGTGATAGATTAGGGGTAGCACCAATTGAAGAAAAGCTTATCCAACACCGGTTGAGATGGTTTGCACATGTCCAACGGAGACCTCTAGAGGCACCTGTGCGTAGTGGAATCCTAAACCAGGATAGTAACGTGAAAAGAGGCAGAGGAAGACCGAAATTGACTTGGGTAGAGGCAATAAAAGGAGACTTGAAAGGATGGAATATATCCAAAGACTTAGCCTTAGATAGGAGTGCTTGGAAAACAGCTATTCATGTGCCTGAACCTTAATTGCTTCTGCTAGGTTTCAACTCTAGCCTACCCCAACTTATTTGGGACTTAAAGGCTTTGTTGTTGTTGTTGTTCTAAAAATGTGGAGGCCAGGGGTAGTTTCTTATAACAAATATATCCGCCTCTGTAGGATAGTAACATTAGTATGACAAAATAAATGGGAAAACACACTTCAAGGATGAGTACATTATCACCATTTGCTGTTATCACAAATATGAAAGAGAACTATTAAACATCCCGAGAAACCAAAGGTGCAAAAATAGACACGATTAACAGCTTACCTTCACTTTTTCTCTCTTAACAATCCTCTCACAAAGGAAGCGTAATAGTTCCAATTCAACCTGCCAAGAATGAGAAAAATAGAAGCATATAATCCAAGAATTTCTTCACCATCTTCAAGCTATAGGCCATTGATCAGCAGCAAGATATACTATAGCATCAAACCATTTTTTGTAAACATTATCAAAGTCCAAAAATCAGAGAAACTGAAGTTCTGTGTTTCTTACTACTTGTCAGGTATGAGCATAGATGTTTTAGAATGCTCCTGATGCTTCTGTAAATCTATTCATGTCTACATAAAAATATACTCAAAAGAAATGTTTAAAGGTCACACAAAGGTAAAAGCACAAACATGGAAGATTTGAAGTTTTGTGTTTATATGTGAAATTGTGATATCTACCATTTATTAGGACTACGACAGTCATATATCTTCATCAAATACAGCCTGCTGGACACTGCTTAATACCTATAATGCTTTTCACCATGGCTGATGCTCGCCCCGCAAATCATGACACTAATACTTAAATCTAACGAACCAAATAAGACTTGAGAGCCGAGAGCTGTTTTGACACAAAATGCACGTGAATTACAAACATCGCAGCGAAGGTGATGAGACAAACACAAAGTACCATGAAAAGATTGGCAGTCTAAAATTAGTACTACCTTAGTAAAACAAAAAAAAAGTAGAATCTATAATGATTTAAGCAGAATATTGATCCTTGCAGGAGATAAAGTATGTAATAGGTGTGTTTACCCTCATTTGTTTCATGCTCTTGACTTCCTCAGGTCCATATTGTTGACGATAGGCCTGCACGAATTCCCATAGAAGGATGTAAAGGTAATTATGACATATAAGGATACAAATCTAGTTACAGGGTGAAGACATCAACCTCTCCTAAACAATTTAAAGTATCTCTTACCTTTCTCTGCTCAATACTGTGTCTACAACAGTATGCTTTATGTTGTAACATATTACCCAATCTTTTTGTATTCATGTAAAGACCAGCATCTCTAGCACATGAAGGATGGAAAGTAATTTGACAGTCTACTGTACTGCACTGCATGGTTGAAAGAGAGAAGGTTAGCAAGATCTGTTTCGTTTGTCTACATTTCTAGATCAATAGGTATAAAGGATCCTTTTAAAAAACAAACCTTCAAGCATGCACCGACATAGCGGTGGCATATAGAGCATGCATCTTTATCCTTGTGATGAAGCCTCTCCTTAGGTTTGATTGAACAGCCAGAACAAAACAATAAGATAATTCAGTCATATTGTACTCAAGATGGCTTCTGGTGATATGCTCACATAACTATGCATTATAATGAAATAAATATGAAAGAAGATATATTTATTTGCCAATACAGAAATACTAAGAGCACAGCTAGAACAAGATAGTACCATTCCATCGACTGGATTATGTTGCCCTCTTCTGAATGTAGTCTCCAACAGCCACTAAGGAAAGTTGGGGTAATTTAAATGAATAAATGTGCATAAGCTAAGCAAAACAGCAATATGGAAAGAGAAAACTAGAAATCACTACCTCAGCACAGAAAGCATGAACCCATTGACCCTTCACAGTCTTTCTAAAAGCGCCAGATGTTCCATGGCATAAACCACACTGCACCAAACAAGCTTTCGCGCCATTTTGATCTGATAGCTCACCAGAGACAACAAAATCTGAGGGCATCTCGTGGCAAAGTTCGCACTTCCATGGGCCTGTAGGATACTTCTGGCTCTGGTAGCAATCTAAGTGGACAGCAGCCTGCTGATCAAGCCAGTTAATAGTTGATGGAGTGCAATTTATTTGGGACAAAAAAACAGTAAGTGCAAATCACCTTGCAGCTGGAGCAGACAAAAATACGATTCAATACAGTATCACATCGCATGCATATATCACAGGGAAGAGCACTTTTCTTAGAGAATTTTGCCAGATCAAAAATGCCAAAGTTAGTTTCCTCTGAGACTTTGCTATTGGAAAATAATAAATCCTTTGCTTGTGGTGATGAACATAATTGGCCAATTCTTGAGGATCCAGCATTGCTTCTTGGCATATTCTGGAAACAAACAGAAGCCAATAAAAAAACGATCATGCCTGACAAGAAACAACTGAACAAGCAAAGCACAGTGATAACCTCTCGTCTAGCAGATGCCACATTGTTTTCTGTCTCTTTCCTCACTGTTGCATTTCGTGAGGTTGGTACAACAGAAGGTGCAGTTGCAGCCAGGATAGCTAGAGCTTCCTTGTGTCTCCTCTCTGAGTTTCCACGCTTCTTAGCTTCCCTCAGATCACGAAGAAACTGATTCACAATGATATGATCCCATTTTCTTTTATTGAAAGAATCCAACTCATAAGAAATATTCTGGACAACCTTGTGCATCAAATCTTCTGCAAGATATAAGACGGACTGAAATATCGATTCAGAAAGCTGAAGGAATATAAACACATCTAAGCAGTTCATTTTAGCACTGCGAAGACTAATTATTAAGATAGTACTGCAGCAGCAGGGGAATTAATAAAGCGGACAACAACCAAAACCATATTGTATGGCTGCATAAGGAATATTAATGTACATGACAAAGAAAAACTTACCATATCTCTGCTTCATAGAAACAACACCATCAAGTAGCCTGGATTGCAAATAAACTATTTCCCCTTCTATTTCATCATCAGGTGAATGCTTGAGAGTATCTGATGATTTTGCTTTACAGACTTGATCCAGGGCAGCTTTGTCCGCTAATTGCCCAAGTTTTGTTGATGAAACACCAAGGTCATCATGAAGAGAGCAAGATAACTCTTCTACTCAAATTGGGAGAAAATAAAGTTGATTTTAAGATGTGAAAAAAGAAACTAGCAATGGATTCTGTTTAACTGACAGGAAGGAGGCAGCAGGAATTTACCATGATAACCATTTTTCTGTATAGTTTGCTCCATGTTGTTACTCCACAAACCTTGCAACCTCTTCTCAATGACAGAATGAATATAGCAGCAGTAACCATCCATGCTACATGGGAAAAAAGCAGGATTAAGTTATTTATCCATTCAAATGAAACATTGCCTGCAATAATGTGCGAGAAGGACCCTGTGTAACAAAGTAACAAAAGCCTGTGTACACACATGCCTGTAATGGAGAGAGGAAGAGGGGGGAAGGAAGGGGGGAGGGGGAGAGAGGAGAGAAAGACACATCTGGATTGGGGGTAGGCATACTTGAGCAAATGCCGGCCAGAAATCTGATTTGCATCAGGATCATCATGAAAGCCATTTTGAACTAAATCACCCCTATTAGCACTGTCATTTTCTGGAAAATGATGATCAATCGATGAAATGGCTTCCTCCTGTCCTGATTGAAGTGTAGCAGTGGTTAAGTTCTTACTTTCACTCCTAAGAAGTGTACCTGTTCATAAATACCAGAAGAATCAACAAGTCTATAAAATTAATGAAATTGAGGCTTCATTGCCCTGGAGTAGTTTAATCTTCAAAAAGGGATAATCAGATGCTTGACTCCCAAGTTCTAAAAGAAAAAAAGAAACAGAAAATGCAGGCTGCATGCCCAACACTAGCAAGAAATTTCTAAAGCAAGTAGATCAAAACAGTACATGACAGTTAGCACTGGCACACTAATAAACAATAGCATCATATCTAACGGCATGTTGGTTTGTCCTGATCTTTTCAAAAACTGGCTTTTAAATGATGCCACTGCCTCTAGAAAACCTGTTTCTTGAAATGTATAATATATGTAATACCCCTCAGATTATCATCCCTTAGAACTTAGAATCAACATAAGTTCCTACAGACCAGCTTCTAGCTTCTAAATTTCTAATAAAAATGAAGTGTTGCTTCCCAAAAGGCGATTTCAAAAGCTAGCTGTTTGCTTCAGCTTTCTGCTTCTGAGGCAAAAGGCAGAAGCTGTCTGAAACAAACAGAGCCCAAGTATCACACATTAGACAGGTTGTACAAAGTAATGATTGGCAAATGTTAGCTTATTCAGTCATGACCTGTTGAATAAAAGAGAATAGAACTCCCATAAATATCGAGCATTGTAGCTACAAGAGAGATAAATATCATCCAGAATAAATTGGTAAAGCCAAATTTCATATCAGGAAGCATACTATGTACAACAAACTTTAAACCTCATCCAGACAAGGCGCACAGCCATTGTAGTATTACAGATAATGGAGGACAAAACATTATTAGTTATTACCTTGTGCCAAAGAACCCTCTTTAAATGACTTCACTTGAACAGAAGGTGCATGCTCAGAGTTCTGCAGCCACTTGATCATTTTCAACTTCAGGCCAGGGGAGTAAGCAGTTGTCTCATCAGGCTGTAAAGGCGCGTTGTTTTTTTCTCAAAACATATCAAGGGCGATAGTAGCATCGCATTGTGAAACACAAGAATAACACCATAGAGTTATGCATACTTATGGTTAAACTTGTACCTATGAGTATAGTTTCATCTTTACTATTTAAATCTACAGTGAAGATTTTTGTTGGCTTGTAATGTTTGTTATAATACATAAGACTTTTCAAATACTATAACATACACATTTAAAATCTCTGTTTTTATATATTCTAAAAAAGACATAAGCAGCTAACACAAAGAATAAAAAGTTGACAAGTTGTGGAAAAAATAATAATTCTAGAAGTGAAAGTTCAAAGAGATGAATATACCACCAGCTTGTGCTAGGATAAATTGAGTGAGATGTATGTACCAATTATTACATGTTGGCACACAACTAGTAGAAACACTGAGCAACTTATGAGAACTACTGAAAAATCAACAGCAAATTACCTGAAGAGCAGCTTCCGCTGATTCTGAACAAAGACCCAGCTCCGATTCTATGTCAGCAAGACTAACCTTTCCTTGGTCAACTAGCTGTGTCGTCAGTGCAAATATACAAAATGCAGTTAGGTACAAAACCTCCATACCCTAATCTGGCTATGTAAGATGAGCAAATACCTGTCTAAGAATTCCGGAAACATCTCCAGAATTGCTCATAATATTCCCATCTGCAGAGGGTTGATCAACAGCCATATCTGCACTTTGAGTTTCTTGAGTGCTTCCAAGAGTGGATGGAACGGTAGCCAATTCAGTTGTCTGTGCTTTGTTTAGGCTACAAGAACTAGTAGTAATTGTGCTGTTCACAAATTTGTCCTTGTTGCTGCGCGTAAATCTCACCTGTTCATTCCCAGTAAGAGGTTTTCCATCAAGCAGCTCAGCTTGAGCGGAGTCCAGTTCAGATACACTTTTGTCATTCTGTATGGAGCTGATGCTTTTGACAGCAGAATGTTTTGCACAAAATGCTCGCATCTCAACCTATTAACAGTTAAAAATAAGAAAAATTAATAATAAGCAATCAAATATAATGAACAGATTTAATAAGAAAAAGAACTAACATTATCATGACCAAACTTCCCCCATATCTCAATCTGAAGCTTGAACTCTCTTGCACATATAGGATGGAAGGAAGTCCTGCATGCTCCTAAAAAACGCATGAACTTAGAAAATGAATGGATTATAAAATTAGAACTATTATTGTTCAGATACAATCTACAGAATACTCCCTATGCTCTATTTCATTTTATGTTTTTGGCATTGCACAGACACCAAAACATGACTTTGAACACTGATTTGTATACTTAATATCCATAAATACTAACAAGGAATTATACTTTTGTGAAAGCATTTTCAAAGAAAAATCTATTCATGCAATTATCATACTGTCAATACTTATGCTATTAACATATTAACCGTAGAACTTTCAAAAGATGTAGATGTCACGGCTCTACGATTTCAAACAAAAAAGGACGAAATAGTAGACTTTGAATACATATTAATTAATGTGACGCTTCCCTTAAATACTGGGAAAAATGGGGGGAAAAATAGACATACTTGCTGTTTACAACTTTCAAGGTGTACCATTCAAGCTTCTCAGAGTCAATTATGTAACTTCACATTGTGTATTCATCGTAATACAATGCTCACCCCCCGAACAAACCAATAGTCAAAAGGCAGAAATACCATAACTGAGTGTCACAGTGCATAGACTTCTCCCAGGCAACTACCAGATCATCCCCAAAATAAATTACATCCTTATTTGTAGAAGGTTTTCGCGGACGATGTAGTGCTTTTCGCAGACAATGTAGTGCTAGTTGATGAAAGCCGGACAGGAGTGAATCAGGAAACTGGAGTTATGACGAGAGACTTTGGAGTCCAAAGGTTTTAGACTTAGTAGAACTAAAACTGAGTATATGAGATGTGACTTCGACACTACTACTCAGGGAGGAGGAGGATATTAGTTTGGAAGGTCAAGTAGTGCCTAGGAAGGATACCTTTCGATATTTAGGATCAATCCTACAGAGAGACGGGGATATTGATGAAGATGTTAGCCATAGAATCAAAGCAGGGTGGATGAAGTGGCGCCAAGCATCTGGTGTCCTATGTGACAAAAGGGTACCACAGAAGCTAAAAGGCAAGTTTTATAGGACGGCGATTAGACCTGTTATGTTGTATGATGCAGAATGTTGGCCTACGAAAAGACGACATGTTCAACAGATAAGTGTCGCGGAAATGCGTATGTTGCGTTGGATTTGCGGTCATACAAGAATGGATCGAGTTCGGAACGATGATATACGTGATAGATTAGGGGTAGCACCAATTGAAGAAAAGCTTGTCCAACACCGGTTGAGATGGTTTGGACATGTCCAACGGAGACCTCTAGAGGCACCGGTGCGTAGTGGAATCCTAAGCCAGGATAGTAACGTAAAGAGAGGCAGAGGAAGACCGAAGTTGACTTGGGTAGAGGCAATAAAAGGAGACTTGAAAGGATGGAATATACCCAAAGACTTAGCCTTAGATAGGAGTGCTTGGAAAACAGCTATTCACGTGCCTGAACCTTGATTGCTTTTGCTGGGTTTCAACTCTAGCCTACCCCAACTTGTTTGGGACTTAAAGTCTATGCTATCATGTTAAGGTCTATGCTATCATGTTGGATGTTGCACAGAGCCAGTTAAGGTCTATGCTATCATGTTGGATGTTGTTGAATTTCACAAACTGGTGGTCATGCATAGTGAATATTTTTTTTACCTCTCTGAGGTCCTGTTTCACAAATATGGTTAAATCCAAATGTTGATGGCTTTGGCTTACAATGGCAACTTAATGGGAGAGGCATGTTGATAAGACATCAATCAAGAAAATGCTGAGTGGCATGGCATACAGACACCAAAATAAGATTTAGATATTGACAAATGACACACTTAACTAGTTTAGGAACCCATATGTGAATTCAGGACATGGAAGACACTCTGGTAGTGTGGTACAAGTTCAAGGAGTGCTGGTGCATTTCACTTTTATAAGATTTCAAATAAATGAAACTGGGGTATGACAAGAGAAAATAATGAAAGAAAAAGAGAACGAATTATTGCAGCTTAAGCCATATTAGGGGGGGGGGAATAGAAGTAGAGTCTTGATGTCCAGAACAAAAATTGGACATTGACTTGTAATGTCATAGGGCATTAGGGTGTGCCACAACATATCTTAAATTCAAGATTCAGGCATATAAGAACTTCAGTTCTCAGAGACAGGAGATGAATGTAGCTTAGTGTTAGAATCGGAGTGAATATGTTCAAAATACATACCATGGCTGCAGCGGACACATGCGCCATGCATGACCTTGCAAAGGCTGCACACCAATTTTGATTGATTCTCTTGGGTATCTACTATATTGGTGACAGGCTCCATTGATTCCATGTCCTTGACATGAAACTCTGGTCTCCAAAGACTACAAAATAAATGTACAAATTCTTGGTTTCCTCCATCTGTGGATGGACCAGGGTCCCTTTTGAAAGGTTTCAAAGCACCTTTCTCCTTCGGACAGAGCACACAGGGCATTGACACAGTCCTGCAGGCATCGCTCCGTGTCAACCTCCGTGGCATCCCGATATTCCGGCTACACCAAACACAAAACCAGAAACGATCTGGCACAACATGCACACCATAACACTTCTGGTGCACAGATGTCTCACAGTTCTTGCAATGAAGCATCCTGTTAGACATCATATTACTTTCTCCCAAACAACAAACATCGCAGATCGAACCAGCCTCACCTTCAGGGGATGGCAGTAGTACAAGCTGCTCTAGCCCAGCATCTGCACCTAAGAGCTTCCTCTTCTTGTTTGGGCGCTCTGAAGTGAGCACAAACCGTCCCCTTGCTCCTAAGAGCCAGCTCAGAGAAGGCCACAGATCCTCTCTGCATCCCGGTAGAACAATGCTATTAGTCCTGCTTTGATCTAACACGATTTCAACCGGCTGCTCCTCTTGCTGCACAATCACTTCCTGCATGTCCTGATCACAATTCTCTGTATTACTCTCATCTTGGGTGACCACAGCTCTACACTGGCTCCAATATCATCCAAGCTGTCCTGAATATTCTCTTTGCTCCTATCCAACTCCTCGTTATGCTTGCCCAAATTCGAGCTCAAATCCGGGCTTTCATCAGCTTCAAAAGCATGAGATAGATCTGAATTCTCCCCTAACTCCTTACTACTGCCAACAACTGGTATCACAAAATATGGATCAATCTGGCTAGGACAGAATTGATGCTTCGTCACTAATTCCAAGAAATCCTCCGCAGTAAACTCTCGGAAATAGGGCTCCAACTGCTCCCAAAAGCCCTTGCACCCAGCAGGCACTCTCGGGTGCTGCTCCAGGGGAGGTGCTGGCTCCGGCTGCTGCTGCTGGGGCTGGCTCTTCTTATGATTCTTCCGCACGTCGCCCACCACCGCCCATCTGGCAACTCGGGATGGCAGCCAGGGGTCTCGTCCAGCAGCCTCCTCCCCGTCAAACGGCGACCGCACACACAGTGCCTTCCTGGCCTGCTCGCACGGGGTGACGCCGGCCGCCGCCGGCGGCGTGCCCCCGGCGGGTGGCGGCGCATCTTCGCCGGACTTCCGGGGGGATGACGAGGGCGACGCGTCGGCGGCCGCGGCGAGCGGAGGTCTCCGGCGAGGCGCCACGGCGGAAAACCTCCAGTGCTAGGGTTTCTCTCAGGTACGATTTTTTCGGGGGAGTTCAGATCCGGCAGCGAGAGGGAAGGAGGACTGAGGATGGACAAGTGATGTTACGTTATTTTTCTCAACCAAGTTATCGCTTCCTCTCGTAGCGGGCTGGGCCTGACAGTCGTGCTCTCACCTCGAGAAAGGCGCCTTCCGAGACGCTGCTACGCGCACCCGTAGCCAGCTGACGAAGTCACTGACTACAGGGGCCCACATGGTCGTGAGATAGTACGCGTGGCCGTAGCACTTTCCTCGGGAGGGGATATACCTGGTCCGCTGCTGTTTTTCCCTTGCGCCGGGTCACGGGCCGTGTTGCACAATGCATGACTGATACGTGGTCCCTCACGTCTCTACGTGTCCACGGGTCCACGAGTCAGTTATAATATCGCAGGAGAAGCGACACGACGCGTTGTGCACTTGTGTGTTGAGAGTCATACGTGGGCCCACCAGGCGCCCGGACAACACGTACACCCGCTGAAGAGGAACCGGTTGCCACCGCGCTTTCACGTGACGTGATGTGGGTAGGTGGCGGGTGGACCCGGATCTCCGTCTTCATGGGAGCTGGTGGGAGCCAGGCGCCAGCTGACCGGTTTGCTTGGGCTGAATTTTTTTTTTTTAGGAAATTGCTTGGGCTGAATTGTGATGGACTGATGATCATCTTGGGGCTTGGGCTGGGAATGACAGTTTGGGGCTTTCTGGTAAATTGATTTGGGCTCCAGCCCGTTTTATGATAGACTTGTGCAATGCTTTGGTTGAAAAGAGATCTTTTCATTTATTAGGCCGACAGTTGAAGAGCAATCTTCTTCTTTTTACAAATTAGATGTAACCATGTTGAGATCCAATCCGACTGCATAGAAGTGGTTCAAACGATGGGTTCTCGGCTACGGCTGTGGCATTCTATGATGAGATCGTCCAGCTTTGGAAGGAATTCGGTGAGATAACTATTAGTCATTGTAATAGATCTTGTAACTCAGTAGCCCATGAATTAGCTAGGCAAGTTTTATTACAAAAGAGTTCTCAGGTTTGGGTAGATGATCCCCTTCATATATCTTACAACTTGTAAACGATGTAACCGTCTTTGTCAATCAATAAAGTTTGCCTGGAGTTTAAAAAAAAGACACTAAAGAGTGTGTTACCTCCTTTTTCGAAGAGTTAGGGAAATTATATTAAAAGTTGGTAGTACATCCCAAATTATACATGAAAATCTGAAATAAAAAATTTAATATTTTTATTCAAAATTTTTTCATCATATTCTTCGCTAATATCTTTCCATGATGCAAAACAGAGCCTTCTTGAACACCGAAGCTAACAGTGCGGTTCTTATGGTGAATCCAATGACAATCTCAAAACGGACATGTTGCACAAGATCCAACATTCTGGAATATATCGTCAAAAATAAAAAAACCCCTTGTAAAATCATTTTTTGGTAGTGTATTGAAGTTCAGTGATGTTTTGTATGAACTAAGAATTAAAGGTTATTTCAATGTTGAGTCTATTAGTAATCGATTTAGCCATTATGTTCGTTTTGTGAGTGAGTACATGCGACTAAAAATAACATAGGTCGGGTCTTAGACCTGCGCTTAGCGTAGGACAGAAGAAAGGATTTTTTTTTAACACTAGCCTAAATTCACTCCCACAGGGGAGACGACCTTAGGAGTGCTACTATAGCCGGCTAATTAACTTAGCTACTAAAATTCCCACAATGACACAAGCAATAGCAGCATTTGAAGACTACTATGTGACGAGTGCTTGGAAGCTATCGATCGACTTAAAAGCGATCACAACAACGTGTCTTGAAGATATTTCAAAATAGAACTAGAGTTGGATACTTCGACAATTTTCCCTGCAAAAACTTCTCTTAGTACATGTTCATGGAATTGAAAGTTTTGAATTATACCTTTGTATATCAAATAATTAAGTTATAAATGCTTATTATGATCTAAATTCAGTGAATGGTAATGACCATATCATATCATTATTGCGAGCAAATTGATTTGTTCGATGTCAAATGATAAAAGTTACTTTTGACTATGGTGGCATATGTAACATCAATACATCTATGTTTAAATGAATATACACTTAATTACTGGATCGATGGATCCTAAAGGTGTATACGAGCAGACAGGATGCCCAGGCACAGGCAACTGACATGGCGAGGTGATAGTGATACCGTGATATACTGATAGACTGGTAGTATCATAGTACACACATGAATATTGGAGCGCCTAAATCTAATTGTAGTCGTCAGATTACCACGAGATCAAACTGTTTTTTCATGGATTTACAACCTCGGACGTCGTGTTGAAGGCCATTTCCATCGCGGTGGTGGCCGCGGACAGCGCCTTGCCCTCCCCGGACCAGCCCACGGCCGTGCCCATCATCACGGCGTCGAGGTGGCCCTCCGCTTCCTCCGCGGCCGTGTCGGTGGCACGGGCCACGGCCTCGTGCTCTGTCTCAGCCGCCGCCCACGACGCGCGCACCTCGCTCTCGAAGAGCGCCAGGATGCCGTCCAGCCTCGCCGGGTCGAAGCCCCGGTGGCCATGTCGGCGAGCACGGGGAGCTGCTCGAAGAGCGCGTCCATGTGTGGCCACTGGCAAGTGACCTGTCCTGAATCCTGATGTTCATCACCCTCCTGCCACTTTATATACGAGACGGGTGGTGGGTAAGGCTGGAAAAAAAAACTCGAAGCTCATTAGCTCGCTCGACTTGTGGCTGGCTCGATTCGGCTCGGCTCACTATGATAACGAGCCGAGCTAAGATTTTAGCTCGTTAGCTATAACGAGTCAACTCGAGCCAGCTCGTGAGCCACTCGCGAGCTAAACGAGCCAAGCATCCAGGAAAAAAGTATCAAAACTTATATTAGTTTTTGTATTACTTCATGTCTTGCACTTTACAATTGACCGGTAACTGGTTTAGACCCTATAAATTAACTTGTAACTGGTCTAGATATATTTCTTTTATATTATTATTATTCTCAAACTTTAGATAAATGCAAATATTATATTTTGTGTATTTTTTATACTTGGCTCACGAGCTTAACAAGCCAGCTTAAACTTTTAACGAGCCAAGCTAAACTAGCTTTCTGGCTCATTAGCATAACGAGCCGAGCCGAGCTAGCTCGTTATTCTAAACAGCCGAGCCAGCTGAGGGTACTCTTATGTGCTACGCTCGCGGAATAGGAGATTCGAGCACGACAGTTGCGGACCAGCAATTGCAATTGCAATTGCAATGCCTTTCGGCGAGTGAGCAACTGAGGATCGTCCTTTACCGCAAATTTCGTGACGAGAATAGTCCACCCCGGAGTCTTTCTAACACCGCTGACTGGTGTAATCCACAGTAACTTAGGTCCCGTCTGGATCCCTCCGGATTCTGCTACCCGGATAAAAAAAACCTACGTAGCATCCAGACGGTGGGGATAATAAGGAGGATAAAAAATCTGAACGTAAGATTCAAAGAATCCCATAATCCAACTGAGGCTGGATAATAGGGGATACTCCTTCCTTCCAATGCGTGAAAAGACAGTTTTGCCCCACCTTATCCTTTTCTTCAGGTCATTCTCAGAGGTATTATAGAGAATATACCTATTTAGCACCAACAATCCCTAGCTAGAATCTTGAGATCCAAACATCATAGATTTTTATTATCTAAAATCTGGATTCCATAGACCCTACCTTACTAATCAGTCGGGATAGCGCATCGTCGGATCACATCACAAACTAAGGGCAGACAGGGCACTGTCTGCAAGTTCTTGGAATTTACAATATAGACAGATCCACAAACAAGGGTTGTCTATTTGATTGTCTATAAGTTAATTAATGCTTGCATATAACCACGATCAATCATGAATATCATTCTTGTATATCATTATGTTGCTAATGGACACAAATTAGATCAAACATATACACTAAATATCATTGCATTTTTTTCATAGTGCTGTCATATATGTGCTCGCATTCTCGTTCACAAGTAGCAACATGTTCAGTCTGATATAAATTACTTATTTGCCATATCACCAGCACAAAATAAATTACAGCATGTTCGTTTCGTCGTAAACGATCATGGATTATTTACTGCTGGCTGCTTTGGTGTGAGAGAAAAATACTGTTCCAGCTTATAATCCACGATCGTATACGAACAGCTGTTAGTATGCAGTTTTTAACTTTTTCAGAACGGCAAGCGGTATGCCAGTATGTGAGAGCGTTCAGTCATATCACCATACATTCAGTCGCTCAGAAAACATCTAACAGTACGCAGCACAAAGTATATTTGGTAAAGAGTCACGAAAAAAAGTATATTTGGTAAATAACTCAACTGAACAGGTTCTCCAAATGAGAGTGCAATTTTACAGATGATCCATAGAATTTAAAAGCATGTAAAATTCAGATCTACCACAGCCTATAGCTGAATGCATACATGACAGATAGCTTTGTTGTTTTAGATTGAGAACACAAAATCCACAAGCGGGTTCACCATTCTTTAGATGATAGAAAAACAAAACATATGGACGTAAAGCTACCTGAATTCAGATGAACCAACCAGAATTACGCAACCTGGTAACATCCTCCTTCAGAAAACATTGGCAGAACTAGAACAGGAGGGGAGGGGATGGTCGCCCGGCCAGGGAAGGAAGCAGAGCGCCCGGCCGCCCAGCCAGGGGAGCGCGCGGCGCAGTGCCCGCCCACGCCCGGCGCCGCGGATGCCGGCCAAGTGCGCTTCAGGAGGGGATGGGGATATTTTGGCATGAGGCTTGCTTCTCCTGTGCGGCATGCTGGATCCCACGCCTTGGAGCTTGTAGACGGCGATCTCATACAGCGCATCTTCCTCCGGCGACTTGGCCTAGGAGCACGAGCCGTCGTCATCGTCTCGCGAGACGACGACCTCGCCTCGATCCCAGCACGCGAGGGGGATTTTTGCAAAATACACGAGACACAGACGAGCTCAGACGACGCGCTGTACATGCCTATACCGTCTCCGACCACTATTACCCAAAATACAAGACTCATTTCACGTTTAGTTAGTGCTACCAATAAAGGATTCAATACATATTTTTAGTCTTCTCTGTCAACAAGATCTAAAAGAAAATTTTTCCTGCAAATGGATCTTCAAAATGAAGGATACTCAGACTTAGGTTATAACTCTCCTCACACCCATTTTGAGTTTGGATCTCATGTTGAAGACAGCAAAGCAACCGTTCAGATAGCTCCTAGGTTGCTCGAGACGGCTGCATTGCATTTTTTCCCTTCCTTTCCATGGTTAGATGATGTTATAGTTATATTTTAATTTCGATTTAACTTTTGGAAGAGGAGCTCCGCCTAGCCCACCGCCGGTGGCCACCCCAGCCCCGCTGGCCACCAAGCCTTCGTCACCGGCCACTCTGGCCTCGGCGCCTACCCCGTCTAACAAATCGTCGGTGGCCACCCCGGTCCCGCTGTCCACCAAGCCTTCGTCGGCGCCCACCTAGCCCTTCACCTCTCCCTTCGCCTGCTCCTCCCCATGGAGCGTGGCTCTCCGTCTCGTCAATCCTGGGCAGACGAGGTCGAGGAGGAGGCAACCTGAAGTCCGTCGAACCTCAACCCTAATGCCAAGCCGTTTGTCGGGGGTGCCCCTCCCTACAGCCTAGGGTCCAGCTTGGGGGAAAGACTTTCCTTCACCGACTCGGAGGACTACTCCAGATCTGAAGCTCCGCCTGCTCACGAGAGGGGCAAAGCTCCAGTTGCGACTGTTGTTCATCGCCGGCACCAGCGTCATCGCCAGCGTCGGGCCCGTGTCGTGGGTGGGTTCATGGCGGATGCGCGCCGCAGCCACCTCGCCGATGTGGTTGAGGTCGCTCCCAAAGTGCGCTCGGTCGTTAATCACCCGGCACATACCTCTTCCATGCCCGACGTCGAGGGGTTTCATCAGGTGCACAGTCGGCGCCGCTGGCGGTGGAAGCAACCAGCGCGCGCGCCCAAGCCCGTCCCTGCAGACCTCGTCGACCTCTACTTTAGTTGCCTTGGCGACAATCACGTCAAGGCAGACTGCAGGTTCCCATCGCGCTATCGCACCTGTAAACATGAGGGTCATCGTGCGCGGAACTATCCTTCTGGCCCTGTCTTCGCTGGGGCCAAGCGTGGCCGCTCGCCGGCTCGCTCCGATAGTGGTCGTGATCTACCTCGTTGTAGGGCATCGCCGAGGCGGTGGCGTGAAGACATGGTGTCGGCCAGGTCATTGTGGGGGTATGGCCCCCAAGACATGGGCCGCACCATCGGAGGTGGCCTAGCTCATAAGATCAAGGCGTGCACGGTGCTGCTCGGCGTGCACCTCAAGACATTGTATAGTACCAAATAGGCTACTTTACTTGTAACCCTACCTCCTCCAGAGTATATAAGGAGAGGTAGGGGTCCCCTAGCAGATAGGATCTATCAGATCGGATCTACATACAGATCAATACAATACACCAAAGACATAGGACGTAGGGTATTACGTCGATCAGACGGCCCGAACCTGTCTAAATCGCTGTCTCTGCGCCTTGTGTCACCATCTGGTTCCTGATTATGCGCACCCCCACCGACAAATCTACCATCGCGGGATACCCCTCGATGGACTGCCGATGATATTCTGTCGACAGTTGTCCTCCACTAGCAGGGACCCTCAGTGTCGCATTGATGTGCCCCTCCTAGCCTGGAGGTCGTGGAGCAACGTGCCCCGCCTTCTGGCGGTGGGATGCCTTTCGATGCTCAGTCGTCGCCGTTGGGGCGGTCTCGTCCTGGCCCTGTCCTAGGCCTGCTAGCGCCGAGTGGCCCTTCGTCGAGATGGTCATGGTGCCTCGCTCCGCAGAGCTTCAGGCGGTGAAGGACGCTTTGTCGCTCGCGCTCGTCGCGATGGTTGGCGGGACCAGGCCACCGATCTCCCCGACAATGGTGCGCGAGGAAAGTTGTCAGAGGAAGTCCCCCCGCGACTGGTATTTCTACACATGGTAGTAGAACCTTGCTTATAATATTAATCTCACGGGGTTTCTAGTATTTTTGTTGTCTAGCTACTCATGGTGCTAAGGATAGTGTTAAAAGTGCAACTCTGATTGGTATCACGCATCAAAGGTTAATTCTTTTACACCTTAGCATCATTGGTAGTAATTACTCTCCCAAATTTTCAATCTATGCATATGTGCGAGCTTCAAACCAAACACTCTAGCACATATGTAGGGGGAGCTAATACTACCAATTTGGGTTTGTGGTACTTGTCCAAAATCATTTACATATGGTAAAATTGTTTGGGCAAGCAACATAAATCCAAAAGTATTTAATTTCCATATCATTGTAGAGTTGTCATCAATTACCAAAAAGGGGAAGATTAAAAGGTCCTTATTTGATTTTGGTAATTGAGTGACAACCTTAGATGGACTAATATGTGTTTCAGTGAGATACACATGTAATTAGTCCACAAGTACACTTGTGTGAGCAACTCATGTCATGACGGTGAAAAATAGTTTAGATCTGTTGCAAGGCTCACACATGTGATGAAGGAGCTCATTGCATATGAGACATGACATTGAGTCATGTGACTAAGGTGAAGAAGATCGGGACAAGACTTGATGGACCGGTTCAAGCATGAAGGGCAAGTTGGAGGCTTTGGAGCGATAGACCGCGTGGTGGTGAAGCTTGAGCAAGACTTGGCGTCGATGGACGAAGGCAACGGTGAAAAGCAAGTGAGGTCAAGATCAATGAACCAACAAGGTCACGTGATGATATGAAGTGGATCATATCATTTGGTGATTGGTTGGTACATGTATTGCATCAACGATGGAGGAGATGGAATGGAATGCGCAAGGCAAAGGTATAACCTAGGACATTTCATTTCATCGGTCATAGGTGTGTAGAGAAGTTGATGACTAGGTTTATGATAGATGGTCGTACTATTAAGAGGAGCAAACTTATTTGCATATCGGTCATCTAGTGCCACTTGAGCGATCTAACCTTGCATACGTGTTAGGATCGAGTGGCATGGTAAATTGAGTGACTAATCATTTGGGAAATGTTTGTGAAAAGCTAACACACATGCACAAGTTGGTGATCACTTGGAGGTGTTAGCACATTTGTAAGGGTGAAGAAGTTGGTGAAGAAAAGGAGGCGAAACCGGGCTCGGGGTGCTGCCTAGGTGGCACCGCCACCCCTTGTCCGGTGCACCGCCACCCCTGTGACAGTGTCTGGCTAGTCTTGGCCAAGGAGTGTCAGGGCTAGCACCGTCGTGCCTTGTCCGGTGGCACCACCACCCCTTGGGCAGTGCCCACCTGGCCTTGGTTCAGAGCAACAACAGTGGAGGTGGTCACCGCCGGTGATGGTGTATACCATCATGTGCAGGGCGGTGCACTGTCGGGTGCTGTCCTATGCCACCGCCGTGTTTTCTCGAGATCAAGAAATGGAAAGGGGGGGCTCCGCCATGGGCATCGTCGTGCCATGTCCGGTGCACCGCCCCTTTTATCTAGAGAGGGGGTGTTTTGGGTGTTGGCCTGGGTGGTCACCGCGCACCCCTCGGGTGGTGCCACCGCCACCCCTGTTCAGTGACCAACATTTCTAGCTATTGGAATTTGACTGTTAGGAGGGGCACCGCCGTGTCCGGTGCCTAGCACCGTCATGTCCAGTGCCCTCACAGAAACCAGCATCTTTGCTCCAATGGCTCTATTTGGCTTGGGGGCTATAAATAGTGGTGGAGCTCGGGCTTGGGCTGGTGGCTGAGCACCCTTAAGCCTTGGTGGCTTGTGTAGGTGTGCTTGGATGCCCTCTAACTCACTTGTGCTTGCAAGAGTGCGATCCGATTGTAAGTGAGTGCAATTTTAGTGCGTTGCATCGTGAGGTTGCATCGAGTGGCACTAGGTGATCGAGTTACAAGCCTGTGGTGCTTGTTACTCTTGGAGGTTGTCACCTCCTAGATGGCTTGGTGGTGGTCTCCATCGAAACACGCAAAGAAGATTATGCGGTGCTCTGGAGAAGTGATTATGAGGGGATTGTGCTCACCCAACGAGAGCCGCAAAGAGCAACTCTAGTAGGGCGAGACGCGAAGGGCGACAAGTGGTCCGGCCAGGTCAAGTGCTAGAGCTTGTGGTAAGTACTCCACATGGGAGAGTGTGACCTCCATGTCACCACTAGCAAGAGGACCGGCAGCAACCTTAGAGCTTGTCTCGACGGGGACTAGCTTGGTGGCAACCAAGTGAACCTTGGGATAAAAATTACCGTGTCATCCTTGTCTTCTCGTTGGTTTGCATTTCCCTTTCATAAGCTTGTAATTATTTTTATATACATTACGCTTGTGTAGTTGCTCTTGTAATTAGTTAGCTTATGTAGTTTGCTAGTTACCTTCTTGCTTGTGTAGCATAGAAGTAGCTCTCTTGCGCAACTAATTTGGCTTGAGTCGCCTTGTTAGTTGCATTGCTTAGTTTGTGTAGCTAAGTAATTTACGCTCTATAGTTTGGCTTGTGTAGCCTTGTTATTAAGCATTGCTAGTGAGCTTAGGGGCTTTGAACGCTTTGCATCACTAGTTGTGTAGGAGCTCCTCCGGTTGCTTAACGTACTAGTTGCATAGGTTTATGTGACCTTGCAAGCTAGAATTGTTAGGTGAGCTCTAGCTAGCCTAACACGTTTGTTGCCTTTTTAGGATCTTTATAAGGCACTTAAAACTTAGATAGAGGGGTGTAGTCTTTGCTAGACCGATAGTTTTAATTCCGCATTTGTTTCGGTTAGCCGCCGTAATTATTTTTAGAAAGGACTATTTATCCCCCTCTAGTCCGTCATCTCGACCCTACAAACTCCAAACCTACCCACCCACCCCCATGGTGGGCAGCTGCTGGCATCACCCGAACTGGCTCCGCATAGCTGTAGTGTTTGCTCATGCAGAAGCTAGGAGTTGTTGTGGCTTCGCCAAGTGTTGACATGGAAACAATGCGCAAATACAAGGCGACCTTCTAGGCATCGCTCTCCACATCCAAGCAGGAAGCGCTCTAGCTGCTCTTCGGAGGCGACTTTGACCCAGTGGCCATGAATTTGGACATGATCGGGGTGGATGGGGATGTGGCCTAGTGCCCCCTAGGTGCCTGTCTGTCCATGTCGCTCTTTAGTCCCCAATGACATCAACAAACAGTTGTTTCATGTGGAACGTGTGTGGGTTGAATGGAAGCACGCGTCGTAACATCATGAGAGAGTTCCTAGTCCAGCACCAGGCCTTGGTTGTTTGCTTGCAAGAGACTATGGTCTCTATAGTCTGTAACGCTTTAGCTAATGAAATCCTAGGTAGCACGTTTGACTACATCTTTGTCCCCGCTGTAAATGTCTCCGGTGCACTATCGAAGGCGGCTTCTTTGCCGAGTGCCTGAGGTACTCGGCAAAGGCCAATATACACTCAGCAAAGCCTTTGCCAAGTGTTACACTCAGCAAAGGGCAATTGGTAAACAGTTTATCGACAAAGACCTCTTTGTCGAGTGCACTTTATCGGGCACTCGGCAAAGGCTTTGTCGAGTGCCAATCCGACACTCGGCAAAGAAAAGTGGCCATGACGGCGAGTGCCACCATGATGGCAGCTTTGCCGAGTGTCAAGGTCAAGCACTCGACAAAGGTACCCGATTTATCGAGCACCATTGACTTAGACACTCGGCAAAGGTGGCCACTTTGCCGAGTGTCGTCGACAAGACACTCGGCAAAGTGGCGACCTTTGCTGAGTGCCTGGACCATGGCACTCAGCAAATCTATGACGTTTGCCGAGTGCAATGGCCATTGCACTCGGCAAAGCATGTTCCCAGGTAGTTCCCAGATGGTCACTTTGCCGAGTGTCATGGCCATTGCACTCGGCAAAGTGACTGAAAACAACCTTTTTTATTTGTTTTTTACATCCCATCCAAACAAACAGAAGATATATATAACAAACATCACCAACATCACATATATATCATCAACATCACATATATATCACCAACACCACATATATATCACAAACATCACATATATATCACAAACGTCACATGTCTCACAATATATCACAAATAAGTTCACAAGCAATCCAAGTGCTCCATCATCGTCAACCACAATTGCAAATAGAAGTATCATTAACAACCACAAGTATCATCACTGATTTGGTGAAGGATTCACTGAAGCATGAGGATCGTTTGATGCTGCCGATTGATTCTGCACAAAGGAGAAGAGATTGCATGTGTGAGACAAGTTAAATATATACCATACATGAATAAAACTTTCATACTCCACTAGGTTTGACCGTAAGCATGAACATACAAACTAAAACATTTATACTCATAGGAGTAGAATAGTGAGGAGGTGGAGGTGGAGGTGGAGGTGGAGCGAATAACGAAGGTGGCGGAGCTACACCCGTAGCGGTGCCAAGACTTTGCATGTACTGAAGAATCTCCGCCATCCTCCGCTGCTCGGCCTCCCACTTGGCCTCCACCCTCTCCATCTTTGCCTGCATCTGCTCTCGTATCCTCTCCTCTTGTTCCAGCTGGGCCTATAATATATTCACCCCAATGTTACAATAATGCAAAGAAAAGGTATGAAAAAACCAATGAATGACAAATAAACCAGGAATAACCTTGAGTGCCTCCACCCGATGGTGTGAAGTGTCCTACCGAGGTCGTATGGCTAGGCTCCTGCTCGTGCTGCTTGCTCGAATCTGGGAGAGATTGGGAGTAGCGGCCAAGTCGATTGCGTCGTCACCAATCTAGTACCGCCCATGCTTCTTGCCTCCTCCCACCCTCATGATGACTTCTCCATCAAGGTCCTCGGTGCTTGGATCGTACTCTGACCCATGGACCTCCCTTGCCATCGATGTGTACTCACTGAGGCGGTTGTGGACGATCGCATTGCTGTACGCCTCGGGCCCATCCTCCAGGTTGTAGTCAACGTCAGACGTCGCCTTGCCCTTGTGGGCCATAGCAAATGCCTTGAAGATGGAGCAAGGCTGGCCACCATGTGACGCCGACTACAAGAAAAAATGCAAGATGATTAGAAATCATGCAGAATTGAGCGTTAGAATAAATAAATGAATTTGCGTACCCATGTTTCTACGTATCCGCTAAGGCTGCGGCTGCCTTGATGGTGTGCTATACCTAGCATCATCAAATGCCGCTCCTGGCACAAGTTGTGTGTCTCCTCCCACTCGCGTGAGCACCACCTGTCCACCATCTATTCCCAGCACTAGGGATGCACGGCGCACCAATAAGGAATCATCTATAGGCCATCAAGTACATGACATATCAGAAGATGAAATTAAGCCTACTTAATCTCAAAAGGAATCAGTATTAATGTTCTGTATTTATCTGCAGGTACTGGTCCTAGGTCAGCGTCATGGATCTTGCATCTCTTTTGGTGACCTTTGTTCCAAGGACGGTCCCGTGATAAGTTACGGTGGCCTGGATACGCGCCTCGTAATGCATGTCCACGATGAGTTTTTTGCAGCATTTGGTAGCCACCGCATCCGTCCTGGCCTCATGTCTGTCCTGGCATCTAAAGAAATCCTGCATACAAAAACGATGTATCCATTCATTATTTTAAGAATGTATTGAGCAATGTAGTGCAAGGAAGACTTACCCACAGCTCTTGCTTCACTCGCTCCGCCTTGTTGTTGAATACCTTGTGTGCCCGATCTGCAGCATCGGGGGTGGCGGCGTAGTGGTCAAACGAGTAGGCCGGCCCCGTCACTCCGGCGTACTCAACCAGGCCAGGGAAGTGCTCCTTGCATAGAAGACTGAGGATGCCATTGACTTGGCGTGTGTGACCACCTCCACTCGCCACAATCGTCCAGTTCCTGCCCAAGTGATTAAGAAAAATTATTAATTTCTATTTTGATTTTCAACATATCATATAAAGTAGTGATAACATCTAAAGTTACTTACTTTTCCCCCTTGGGTTGAATCAGCGGGCGTCTCTCGCGAGGTATTGGTCGCTAAGGGAGGCTCACGGCACCTCGCAAGTAGACGCTCGACGAACTAGAGGAAGCGGAACCCCCCGCTATCGCCTCATCCTCGTCGTCCTCCTACGTGTCCTCCCGTGCCTCCTCATCGTCCTCCTACGTGTCCTCCTGTGCCTCCTCGGCGTCCTCCTGGGGCACCTGCTCCTCCTCCTCATCCTCACGCGACGGGGCGACAGGCGAAGACTCCCTCCTACGGCTGCTCCTCCTCCTACTCTCCCCTGGTGCAGCGGTCCTTGTCCTTCGGTACAAGGACGTTAGCTTCCTCATCCCACCGCCCACCATCTTTGTTCAATCACCTGCAATTAAAAAGAGTAAACCAATAAGCACAGATAAACAAGAAGTACTGAGAAATAGATGCAAAATAAACAAAACGTAATTACAAAATAACATACTATTACATGTATTAGAAATAATCGTCATGATCGGGATTAGCTGGATCATAAGTCTCATCATCACTATCAATCATGTCGAAATAATCAACACTATCCGAATGAGCAATGTTGTCATTGTCATTGTCTAAATGTAATTGCTCAAGCATTTGTAAGTCCTTCACATTTTGCACCTCATGTCCAGCGTCCTCTTCAATAACCGTTTCATTGTCTACTTCCATTCCGATCATTTTAGTTAAGTCTATCTCAAACCTTCCTTCTAGTCTCTCTTCTTGAAAGAACTCTCTATCATATGTGTTTGGGTCTAAGTTGTAATATTCATCGTTTGGGACAAGCACTTTACCGTGTGGCGATACCCTGTGCACAATATCCCAACCCTTAAGATGTCTTATGGTTTGACACGCATATGGGAGATAATAAACTTGTGTGGCCTGTTGGACCACAATATAGACATCGTCTCCTGTTAAGATAGAATCATCTCGAATTTCGACTAGCCCAAGATTAGAATATGTCTGTCTCGTTACTTCAGGATCAAACCAATGGCATTTGAATATGTCGGGATTAAAAGGTTTGGAACCATGAAACTTGAGTTCGTATATTTCTTCAATTCTTCCATAATACTCAACCTCATCAACACCGGGCGTAAAAACTCCGGAACTTGTGGTTCTTCGATTGGGCCGACTCTGCTCGTAGCTTGTTGTGCGAAAGCGATATCCATTCACGTCATAACCAGAAAATGACCTGACCCTATAGGCAAAGCCATAGGCAACCTGTCTCAACTCGGCACGCATAGACGCATCCCTCTGGCCCTACAAGCTCAAGCAGGATACATTGTTATATTATTCGCACGTACGATTAACTTGGAATATCAAACTAAGTACGAGCTAAATTGGACGGTACCTTTTGTTTGAACCAAGAAATGAAATTGGGCATTCCATTTCCCGCACCCTGTCTAAGAAGGGTATCTACCTGCTGTGGGGTAGGATCCCTTGATTGACACCAGAATTCATGAAGAAATTCTCTGTACCAACGAGAAACAAGGGGGTTGGATGTAGAATAGTGACGGCGTATTTAACAAGTTTGTTGAGAACTTACTGCATGTACGGCGCCACTTCATCAAGGTTGGTCAACACGTATAGCATGATATGGCGCCACTCTTCATGATTCAAGGTCTTGGGGGTCGATGCACTTGCGCTTCCGAGTTGCCCTCGAAAAAGGCTGAGGTTTGATTTATTTTTGCCAGCATTGTAACGAGGGGGTGGATTATGCACGCTAGGGAGGTTGTTACCATAGTATGTTGTTGTGAAGTTCGCCACCTCCTCCAGAATGTATGCCTCTGCAATGGAAGCCTCGATTTTGCATTTATTTCTACATGTCTTTCGAAGAACCTTTAGACATCTCTCGATTGGATACCACCAACAGCCCTGCACGGGCCCCCCATTCGTGCCTCATATGGGAGGTGCAAAATCAAATGCTGCAGCGGATTGAAGAAGCCGGGTGGAAAGATCTTCTCTAACTTATAGAGCAACACAGGTGCCATTCTTTCCAAGTCAGCAATCACGGTTCGAGATAACTTCTTGTCACAAAGCTGGCGAAAGAAATAGCTCAACTTTGTCAGCACTAGCCAGACATGCTCAGGGACATAGCCTCGAACCATCGCCGAAAGAAGCCGCTCAATCCATATGTGGTAGTCATGACTCTTCATCCCTAAGACTCACATAGTAGATAAGTTCACTCTCCTCCTTAGATTAGCTGCATACCCATCTGGGAACATTAACGTCTGCATCCATTCTAGTACTTCCCTTCTTTGGGGCTTGCTCAAGACAAAATCGGCCTTAGGCCTTCTCCATGTCTTGCCGCGACTAGGAGGCTTCATATGTTGGTTTGGTCTATCGTATAACGTTGCCAGATCCACTCTAGCCTTAACATTGTCCTTTGACTTGTCAGGAATATCCATGATTGTTGCCCAAAGTGCCTTGGCGACATTCTTTTCAGTGTGCATTACATCAATGTTGTGTGGAAGGAGAAGGTCATCAAAATAGGGGAGCCAAGTCAAGCCCGACTTATGAGTCCACATATGTTGCTCTCCATATCTCACAAAACCACCTTCTGGATTGACCATGAGACCATCTATCTGTTCACGAACCGCGGCACCAGTCATTATCGGTGGTGTAGGGTCTGTCACTACAACACCTTTTGTAAAGTTCTTGATGTCTCGTCTGAATGCATAGTCAAGAGGGAGGAATTGCCGATGTTTGTCGAACGATGAATACTTACCACCCTTCTGCAACCAAATGAACCTCAGACCTTCCTTGCATACTAGACATGGAAACTTCCCATGAACACACCAGGCGCAGAATATCCCATACGCCAGGAAGTCATGCAGGGAGTAGTGGTACCAAACATGTATTTTGAAGTTTTTCTTTGTAGCTTGGTCGTATGTCCATACCCCTTCCTCCCAAGCACGGACCAATTCATCAATCACAGACTCTATGAACACACCCATATTATTCCCCGGGTGTCCAGGAATTATCAACAACAAGAATATGTTCTGTCGTTGAAAGCATACGCGGGGGGGGGGGGGGGAGATTGAGGGGGATAACAAACACGGGCCAACATGTGTATGGGGCAGCCATCATTCCATAAGGATTGAACCCATCTGTTGCTAGTGTAACACGTACATTACGAGCCTCTTTAGCTTTCTCATGATGAATGCCATCAAAGTGAGTCCATGCTTCACCATCGGATGCATGTACCATCCTATCAGGATTATATCGTTTACCATTTTTGTGCCATGTCATCTGTTTCGCGAATTCCTCGGTCATGTATAGCCGTTGGATCCTTGGTATGAACGGAAGGTGCCGTAGGATTGTCACGGGAATGTCAAGCTGCCTCTTCTGGCCATCACCAGAATCTACCTTCAGGAACCTAGAGGATTTACACTTTGGACAGTACTTTGCTTCCATGTATTCTTTCCTAAATAGGACGCACCCCTTCGGGCAAGCATGTATCTGCTCATACGACATCTTAAGTGCACGAAGGAGTTTCTGTGACTCGTGCATGCTCTTTGGCAGAAGGTGACCCTCCGGAAGCAGGCTGCCAATAACTGTCAACATACCATCGAAGGCGTCTCGACTCAGGCTATACTAGGACTTTAACGCCATTATGCATCCAATGACATCCAGTTGAGAAACCTTTGTCTGGCCATGAAGGGGTTTCTGTGCCGCGACAAACATGTCGTAGAACACCTTTGCGGTTGCCTCTGGCTCCTCCTCCGTACGTCCTTCAGCGAACTGTGGCTCGTGATAGTCATTTAACATGTCTGCTACCCCCGCATCAGCATCATAATCCTCGACGCGTGGTCTCACCACCTCCTCTCTCATACGATCGGCTTCACCATGGTAGACCCACCAGGAATAGTCTGCCGTAAATCCATTCTTCCAAAGATGTTCCCCCATGACCTTCTTCGTTTGTCTTTTCCTATTTGCACATTTGTTGTAGGGACAACAAATTTTACTCGCTCCTTTAGCAGCCATGCCAAATGCCTGTTCCAAGAAAGCGTCGGTCTTGTCGATCCATTCATTGGTGACCTGACCCTGACTTGCGCGGCCCGTGTACATCCACTCACGGTCCTCCATCCTCTAACATATATAGCGATAAGTAATATAAATATCAATTGCATCTACACGACGTTCCTACTATCTAATAGGTGAGGATAGGTCCTAATCCCACGCGAGGATACGTATATGGGGTTAGTTTCCATGCTCTACTCCTATCCGAGACAGAATTTCGGTAGCACCTCCCTATTGTTCTCCAAATACACGTCCTGCCAGGGAGAGTGTGTATCCGGAGAACAACAGGGAGATGATGCCGAAACTCTGTCTCGGATCGGAGCAGACCATGGAAACTAACCCCACCTACACATCCGCAGGCTGTCCAAAAAACATGGACAGTTCGAAACATATACGGTTTTAGATGTGGAAATATCTACATATTTACAACCGTATCTCTTTCGAACGGGAGACGTCTAACTGGGTTACATGATCTACGACCATGATATGGAAAGAGGGGTTATACCTAGGGTGGCGGTGGAGTCAGGCTAGCGGGGCTATGACGGGTCGGTGCAGTGGCGAGGCGACGCGGTGCAGGCAGACCCGCAACGGTGAGGAAGGCGACCGGGGTCGCCGAGGTACTCCGGCTCCGCTCCGATGGGCTCTTCTCTACAAAAAAAGAAACATAAAACTGTCAATACAAAATTTCGGCAGCACCTCCCCTGCACGGTGAGGTTTTCAAACCTGCAAGAAAACCAACGGCACAATGGCCGACATGCACATATATATGAACGGCACGATGGCCAACATGCACAAGATTATATCCAACCACATATATATAACAATGTCACAACCACTCCGACGACTACCACCACTGCTACTCTACCACTACTACTACCGCAACTACTAGTAATACTACGACGACGACGGTAGGGCATACCTAGTGGGCGTCGTAGGGCGGCGGTGGTGAAGGGGCCAGGGCGTCGGTGGACAAGGCAACGGCTGGGGAAGCGCCGGAGACGGCGTGGGCGCAGGTGGGGGCGGCGGTGGCACGGGCGCGGCCGGCACTGGTGCGGGCGGGGGCGGTGGCTGGGCTGGCGCCTCCTTCTTCTTCATCCTCCTCCTTCTCTTCCTCCTTTTTCCTCCTCTCCTCCTCCTCCTCTCTTTCTCCTCCTCCTCCGACGGCACGACGCAGGGGGCGGTGCGGGCGGCGGCAGTGGCGCTGGCTCGGGGGCGTGCGTGCGGTGTGTGGGCCGGCTGGGCCAGGAGGTTAAATCCCCTCTTTGCCGAGTACCCCCGATCTGGCACTCGGCAAAGTTTTTTTTTATTTTTTTTAATTCTTTGCCGAGTGCCACCTGGCCAGACACTCGGCAAAGAGGGGTTTTTTTTTTTAAAATCTTTGCCAAGTGCCATAGGTCCTGACACTCGGCAAAGAGGCTCCTTTGCCGAGTGTCTTCTCCTGACACTTGGCAAAGAGGCTCCTTTGCCGAGTGTCAGGAGAAGACACTTGGCAAAGGATTAACGGCGGCTGCCGGCCGTTAACGGCGGCGGCCCTTTGCCGAGTGTTATTGTTTGACACTCGGCAAACTTGGTCTTTGCCGAGTGTTATTCTTTGCCAAGTGTTTGGCACTCGGCAAACCACATTTTTTCCGAGTGCCATTTGTTTGCCGAGTGCTTTCTTTCTGGTACTCGGCAAACAGCCTCTTTACCGAGTGCTCGATAAAAAACACTCGGCAAAGTCTGGGACACTCGGTAAAGAAGCCGTCTCCGGCAGTGATGGTATTCTACTCGGTTGGCACAAGGCGCTCTAGACTGCATCTCAGGTCATCCAAGGGCATTTCTCCTTGATGGCCAAGCTCGTCGGGCCATGATCCCAGGACCCCTGGTGGATCACCGTCGTTTAGGGCCCACAGCATGATCAAGAAAAGGCCGAGTTCCTCACGGAGCTGCTGCAGTTCAGGGAGGCCAATGATGGGGCTTGGCTTGTATGCGGCGATTTTAACATGATTTATCAGGCTGTAGACAAGAACAACGATCGGCTAGAGCGTCGAACCATGCGAAGGTTTCGTTCGTAGTCATGCGCGTCTCCAGGAGGTTGAACGGATTGGAAGGCGATTCACGTGGTCCAGTGAGCGGGACAGGACAACTCTTGAATGCCTGGACCGCGTGCTTGCCTTGGTGGAATGGTTCGACTTCTACCCAAACCACTGTCTCAAGCCGTTGTCGTCTGACTGTTCCGACCATTGCCCACTTCTTCTACTCATGGACACGGGTCCTAGGGCGAAACAAAGATTCAGGTTCGAGTCATTCTGGGCAAAGATGCCAGGCTTCCTGGACATGGTTGCCCAAGCCTGGTCGCTACCGCCTAGTGATGTAGACCCATTCAGAGAGTGCTAGACTGCAAACTTCGCAGCGTCGCCAAGGCCCTTCAGAGCTGGAGTAGCTCCAAGATTGGCAGTGTCAGGTTCCAGCTTGCGCTCGCATGTGAGGTCGTGCTGCGCTTTAACGAGGCTCAAGAGTGCAGGGACTTGACTGCATAGGAGGCAGAGCTACGAAGAACACTAAAACTGAGAATCCTGGGTTTGGCCTCCCTGTCGAGAACTATTGCTAGGCAGCGCTCACGGCTGCTGTTCCTTGCTAAAGGGGACGCCAATACAAAGTTCTTCCACCTGTAGGCTTGTCACAGAGGCTGGAAGAATAGGATCGAGTCGCTTTGGGTTGAGGGGAGCGAGTTGGTCAGGGAGGATCACATGGCGCAAGCGCTTTATGAGCACTACAACTCCATCCTTGGCTCCTCTTTTGAGTGCACCAGACGTATACACCTCAGTGCCATCTGCCTGCCCGTCGCTCGAGACCTCGAGGTCCTTTTCAACGAAGAGGAGGTCGGCGTAGTGGTCATGGACTTGCCAAACGACAAGGCGTCGGGTCCCGATGGATTCACGGGGCTGTTCTACAAGAGGGACTGGGACATCATCAAGGCAGACATCATGAACGCTTTCTATGCGTTCTAGGCACAAGACGGGAGGAGCTTCTCTCACCTGAACGACGCCTACATAGTACTGCTCAGAAAGAAGGCACACCCTGCAAAAATCCGTGATTACCGCTCGATCAACCTGATTCATAGTATCAGCAAGTTGATCACCAAGTGCTTGGCAAACCGTTTGGCAACAAAGCTCGACGCACTGGTCAGCCGCAACCAGAGCGCGTTCATCAAGGGGCGCTGCATCTAGGATAACTTTCGGGCTATGCATCTATCGTGCAAGGCGCTGCACGCCAATCGCATGCCGTGCGTGCTGCTCAAAATTGACATCACCAAGGCCTTCGACACCGTGTCTTGGACGTTCCTGCTTCAGGTGCTCCAGCATATGGGCTTTGGCCGTTGTTGGAGGAACTAGCTATCGGTCATCCTAAGTTCGGTGAGCACAAAGATCATGCTCAATGGCCACGCAGGGAGGAGAATTTGCCATGGTAGGGGTTTAAGGCAAGGTGATCTGCTGTCCCCGATGCTCTTAGTCCTTGTCATGGAGGTGATCAACCACACCATCCGTTGGCAAAACAGCGAGGGCCTCCTTACCCAGCTCGGGACAGCGGCGATCACCCAAAGGACCAGCATCTATGCTGATGACTTGATCGTCTTTGTGGTTCCCATGGAGAGTGATCTCGTTGCACTGAAGATGGTGCTCCAGATCTTTGGCCTTGCGTTGGGCCTCTTTGCCAACCTCGACAAGAGTGTGGCGATGCCGTTGCACTGCACTGAGTCTGGCATTCAACGGGTATAGGACGTCCTCTCTTGCAGGATTGAGGGCTTCCCAAGCCATTACCTGGGGATCCCTTTGTCCATCTTCCGGTTGAAAAAGGGAGATGAGTAGGCGATCATCGTTTTGATTGCCGCTCGCATTCCACGGTGGAAGGGGAACATGCTCATTGTCGCCGGTAGGATGACGCTCGTCAAGGTTACGCTTTTGGCCATCCCAGTCCACATGTCCGTCGCACTTTGCCTCTCTTCCTGGGCGATCGATTGCATCGACAAGCTGCGGAGAGCGTTCATTTGGGCGGGCGCGGACTCGGTTTCTAGGGGGTGTTGCAAGGTCGCCTGGCCAATGGTCTGTAGGCCACGAGACCTAGGTGGCCTAGGCATAGCGGACCTTCATCATGCCGGTGTGGCACTCCGGGTTCGGTGGCCATGGCTCCATCGCGTCGATCCTGAGCGTTCTTGGGGGTCCCTACCAGAACACGAGGAACGCATGTTCGCAGCGGTCTTCGAAGCGGTCACGATCTCTGTCTTGGGGAACGACGAGTCCACACTCTTCTGGATGGACAACTGGCTCCAGGCGTCCAGCGTGTGACGCATCGCGCTGGCGGTGCCAAAGAGAAGACGGCAAACCTCCGTCGCTGCGGAGCTCCATGGAAGGGCCTGGGTGCCCCACATCGCCGGGCTAAGGACCATGAGGCTCATCATTAAATTCACCAGCCTATGGAACATGGTGGAGCAGGTGCAGTTGTTGCCCCGCGTGCCTGACACGTTCAGCTGGCGGCTCACGGCGGATAGACAGTACTCCGCGTCGTCAGCCTATGACGCGATGTTCGCTGGTTCTTCTAGACCGCTTGGGGCAAAGTTGATTTGGAAGGCATCGGCGCCTCCGCATGTCAAGTTTTTCTTCTGGCTCGTCATGCATGGGCACTGCTGGACGGCGCATAGGCGACACCACCATGGTTTGTGCATTATCTGTGACCAAGCTGCGGAGACGATGGACCATCTAATCCTCGGCTGTGTCTTTAGCCACGAGGTTTGGGATTCATGCCTCCGAAGTTTCCTCCTTCATGATCTGGTCGTCGTTCAACAGGAGGAAATCATGTGGTGGTGGACGACCTCCAGGAAGCGGCTTCCCAAGGAGTTACGCCATGGTTTTGACTCACTTTTGCTTCTCGTCGGCCGGCTCCTGTGGAAGGAAAGAAATGCTGGAACGTTCAACCGCGTCGCTTCGTCACCGGCGTAGCTGTTGGAGTTCATTGAGCATGAGGTCTCGCTTTGGTGCGTGGCTGGATATAGGCAGCTGGGAGCGCTTGACTCGCGGCGCCGATCCGTCAGATTACGTAGTTCTCTCTACTCGCAAAATTAGTGCCATGTAATCACAATCACGTGCGAGTTTGGGAGGGTGATGGCTTGGGCTTTGGTAATCTTAGGTTTATCATATCCCACAGTTTTGTAAGAAAACTTCTCAATCCTGCTTAATGAAAAACGTGCCAATGCACGCTCTCAGAAAAAAAAAGATTTAACTTTTGCTACTATTTATTCTTTAATATAAGTGGTCTGTTTTTTTTGTTTACAAGAGATAATAAGGCCAAATTTATTTTCCTTATTTAAAAAGACAGTCAAACGATGAATGGAGATTTGCAAAGTACGCCAATTACTTTATTATTATTATTATTGTTGTTGTTGTTGTCGTTGTTGTTGTTGTTAATTCCAATTCAATTCCTGTGCTAAGTTTGTTATTCATTCATGTTCGCTTGATCGTTTCTGTGGCTTATAAGTAGGGATGAAAACGGTACGGATATTTTCCGACCGTATTCGAAACCGAATCCGTTTAGAGGGGTTGAGATCTATCCGTATCTGAGTCCGGATATCCAACATCCGATACCGTATCCATATCCGAATACTCAAATCACATATTTATGATGTCGATATCCAATCGTATCCTATTCGACATAGTTGACACTATCCGTATTTGAATCCGAATCCGGACTGAAATATGAAAACAAATGTAATATCGGTGATATCCGTCCGTATCCGATCCGTTTTCATCCCTACTTATAAGTCGGCTGATGTTGTTTTGTTGTGAGAGAAAAATACTGTATCATGACCGATAAACATAGCTACATATCCTTTTCTCACTTAACTCCACTTTTCATTTAAAGAATAGGCGCTGCATTCACACTGACTAGCGCACACAACATGTCTAGTATAGAAGTACAAAGTACAACTAGCTCCACAAATTCTCATGTACGTGCATTGTGGAATCAATGAACCAGTAGTTGCACGTAATAAGATATGAAAATCAATATGTTTTTCATATTGTGTCATAATCTCATGTATTGGAACCTTTTCTTCCCTAGGCCACTCATAAAGTTGTCTATCTGATTCACAGTCGATACAATTTTGTCATGTCAGAAAGAACTTCCAGTATCTTGCTCCTAAAAGCCATTTCCAAATCATTCCAATCACTTTTATACTTTGTTTTTCTCTTGTGTGTTTGTATTGAGAACAATGTCCTTTCTTTTTATTCTTCTTTGTGTGATTGTGTCCTCCCTTGTTCAGATTGGCTGATTGGATACACGAGTATATCTTTTCGTTCGTTTGGATTGATTTTACCAAGTGTGGAAAAATTGTAAGTTGAGATAGGAAGTTGCTCTTAGGCTATTGTTATATACTCCATAATTACCATGAGACGTCCATTTAATGAAATTTGGATGTTTATAATCTCTATATACTTATATAAAATTTGATTTTGCACTAGTGTTTAGCATCAACATCATGGGCACAATTATCATCAAAGTTTGTTTTTTCTGCTCCATCCGTTGTCCAAGCCTCGTAAGACCGATTTTCCATGGGTCCACGTGAGAAGTTGTTTCCTTTTTACACGTTTGGTAAAAAAATAATATGCAAAACTGCTTCCTAAAATTGTTGTATATTTTTTTACCAAACAGCTCCTTATTATTATGGTGAGATCTAGTAGTAACACAAATTTGAATTCTACACTATTATCTACTTTCATACTTGTTCCATCTGCATTTGATTATTTTTTTCTTATGGCCCCGTTCGCTGGTCTGAAACTTGGCTGAAACTGGCTGAAAAATATTGTTCTGGCTGAATTAGTGTGAGAGAAAAACACTGTTTCTGCTGAAAAAACAAGCCAAACAAGCCGAATATGGGATAAGTCGAACATGGCCATAATCTTTTAACAGATCTAAACCGTTATAGTCTTATATGATCGATTTGATAAAAAAAAAGTTTACGATTGAGAATGGAAGTTATTACTTTTTTCAAACTTTACTTAGTGCCAAAGCTCTCGAAAGAGCTCCCGCTTCGAATCTAGAAGGCCCATATCTAAGATTTTGCTTTTGTGTGGCTCTGCGTGAAATCCAAAATAAGGCCCCTATATGTTGACAAATAAAAAAACTAAATTAGGTTCCATTATATAACGACATATAATTTTCAACAATAATAACTACAATAGATATTTAACAAACCCTCTCAAATATTCACGGAACCAACAAGCAAGAATGTACGCTGTTACCTATTCGAGAAGTTAGACGAGAATGAAAATTGAAAAGGCATGTTGGTAGAGAAGAAAAAGTGTAAATTAACCAGCAGCATGAAGGACTTATTGCCCGATTGGTGTTAGGAAGTGCAGCGTCGTCTTTGTCGGCCGTCATGGTGCCACTTGCGGTGTTTGTAGTGATGGTCGACGCCAATGCGAAATGCATTGAATTTATCGCGTGAAAGCGAGTAGTTATGGTAGATTACTGGACTTGAGAGTTAGAGCATTGCAATGGAGTCACATAAATCGGTGAACACTTGCACGGTAATCCTTGTGAGCCGCATCAAGAAGCTGAAAAAACAACTCGTGCTTAGACTAATTGGGCTTAAAATAATTAGACTTAATATAATGACCAATTATTGAGTAGGGGGTCTAATTTTTTAGAGCCCCGTGTGGTCACGCCACTTGGACCGGCCTTGGGTACTAAACAAACATCACAAAACAGCTTCGACTAGGAGCCAACATCCTGGTTTCGCTTCGACTAGGAGCCAACATCCTGGTATCCCTTCTACAAAGAAACGGGACTGTTCCATCCTATTAACCAAACATTCACGTGGAATAACTCCACAGTAAAAAGAGAGACGGAACCGCCCCATCTTAAATAGTCCCCAAACCAAATACACCTAGAGATGCTCAGCGGAAGGGATGTCCTAATCGTCAATACCGGTAGAACAACGAACTACATGCAAGGATGCAGGTGAGTACTTAATGGTGGTTCTTTTTGAGTCAACTAACTAATCACGATCAAATATCATTTAAATTTATTTCTTACCTCGCTCAAATTTGTGAGAGGAATTCTGGAGGAATTTGTGAGAGAAAAACACTGTTCCGGATGAAAAAAGAAGCAGATCAAACCGGTTTTAAGGGCACGCGAACGGAGCCATGTGAAATACCATTCTAGTTCATTTAAACAAAATTTTGGATTGGCCCAATTATACGAACGAAGTAACAATAACTTGCATCACTAACTACGCGGCAGGTCTAGGAGTATGCTCTTCTGCCCCCAACCGGAAGTACTCAAACGGGCGACCGTTGAGACCTTTGCTGTACGAGTACGCGACGAACTCTAGGCGTGACGCTCTTGTAGAGCGGGGGATCGCTGCCATCCGTGATGGGTCCATAAAGCCCCGTAGATCTCTTCGTGTCCGCGTTGAAGAAGCACGCCACCGATACCCTCTGGGACTATCCGTGCTCTGGTTCGCTAGGACCCGGTGCTCCACGCTCCTGAACCGGCCGTTGCTGACAAGCTGCACATCACGGGCGATTTTTTTTATTTTTAACAATTTTTTAAAACTATTTTTAAAATTGATAATGTTTTTTTTCTTCAAAACTAACACTTTTGGACGTGTCTCTTTGCATGGCGCGGCTAATTCACGTTGCCGCGCTATGCATGGCGGCGCGGCAGGGGACACTCAACGGTTGTGGCGACCGCTGATGTGGCAGGTCTGACGCGCCACTCGTCACGGCGCGGCGGGCCTACCACGCCACGCATCACGGCGCGGCAGACCCCTTGTTTCCTCTCTCTCAGTGTCTCCATTCTTAGACGAGAAAACACGCCGCCGCGACTCCCGCCCGCCCCGCCGCCGCCACGCCACGTCCGCCGCGGCCGCGCCCGCCCGGCGAGCCCACGTCCGCCACGCTCACCGCGCCTCGCCCAACGCGCCCCGTCCGGCGTGTGCCCATCCTCCCTCACTCCATCTTCATCTCCCCTTGTCTCGTTGCCTCCTTTATTGTCACCGCCACCCCTCCATCTCCCCACTGCTGCGCGCCGCCCGTCCTCGTCGCCGCCCCTCCATCTCTCCGCACTGTCTCGAGCCCTGAAGGACATTGCTGCGCTATCCATCGTCGTCCCCCAGAAGGGGGGATTGCCGCTGGCCGACTGACCATTGTCGCCGCCCTCCAGAAGTAGGTCGCTACCGGCCGGCCATTGCCGTCGCCGGCCATCTCCTTTCCATTGGTGGATTGTGGTGACCCATAATCTCTGTCGAGGTAATGCTCTTCTGCATCTCCATCATTTTTTTTGCTAGGGTTAGGATTCAAATTTAGTTTGACTAGATAGAGATTTATATAATTAGTTAGCAAAGATATTTAGTGAAGTTAGTAAATATAAGTTATGTATAGTTTTGCAGTTAGCTAGATATGTATAGTTAGTAAAGTTACTTAGTATAGTAAGTATATGTATTAATATTAGTGTGTTTAGTGTAGTTAGTTAGAATTATTGGTATAGGTATTAATATTAGATTAGTTAGTATAGTTAGTTGGTATAGGTGTAGTTAGTATAGGTGTAGTCAGTATAGTTGGTATCCATGGTAGGAATCTTTGCTCCGTTTGCAAAGAACCTGGTCACAAGGCTAGCAGGCATAGTGTGGTAGAACCGCCTAATCTAATGCCTCCTAAGAGTACTTGTCTTCCATTAGACACTAAGTACTCAAGGGATGACACTAAATTATGCAGTCTCGTCGAGCACACCCCATGGAAGAACCCGAAAATCAACATTTTTCAATAGGATCATAAATAGGAGAATAAAACTTACAATATTTTAGCCATTTCTTACATCACTTTCCACGCAACATCAGAGTATAACATTTATTGTTTATAACCGTAGAATATAACCATGTTATCAGAGTTTCAGTGGAAATAAAATCATTTAATGACAAGTTAAACCTTAACATGATGATCCGTTATATACATCATAACAGGTTATAAGTTTTTCCATTGTAAAACATTTTGGGTGGAAGTTTCAAATAAACTCTATGTCCGCAACGTTAAGAAAATCCTCGCTGAGCCTGTCAGGAGGTTTCCACACACAAGTGCCCGCTCCACATGTTCCTATCACCTGCAATAGGGTAGAACAAACTTTGAGTACTCAATTGTACTCCGCAAGACTTACCCGTCAGGAGGAAAGAAAAGACTCCAAGGATATGCAAGGCTATCTAGCTTGGGGATTTATTGCATCTATAGGAGCATTACTAAATGTGCGTCCTTATATTCAATTTTATTAGCAGTCATCATTAGTTCATTAACTAACCATTCTATGTAAGCACCTATGCTATTTTCAAGCAGGTGATAAGCAATCAGAACTATTTTACCATCTTTCATATTCCAGTTCTTACTATGATGCTAGATCGTAGCTATGTCGTACCGTATTACACGACGATTCGCGAACCAATGTATCCCAGCTGGGTACTTCAAAACAAATACCCCACTTGTACCCCAGGCATAAGCAGGACGAACCCACTACTCTCATGTCAAGGGTTCTAGGTCTCCGTCCAAACTTGAACTCCAAGCCCCCACACCTGAGTCTCGGATTCAGTGTGGTGCTTAGACCTCTATCATCCCCACCTCCAATCAGTCGGTCCGGAAAGAGCCAGAACCCACGATAAAGAGAGCAACGAGCCTTTCCGCCCGCATAAACAAGTATGTGCTCAGGATAATAAGTCTGTGACCTAACTAGAATCCAATGCAACAGACGGTCCTCAATCGACATAGGCGAAACAAATGCAATCCAAGCCTCGCTCGAATGCCTAACCAAGTCCAGATCCAAAGTACCATTCCGCTCGGTCTCCAATTATCATATATATTATATGTGATAGTAATACAATAACAACAATAATATCTTTCCTATCTCTCACGAGTGACAGGTAATCACTCGGCTTCTATCGGATCCTATAGCATAGCAATCTACATGATCCTGACATACTAGTAGGACTCATGGGATAAGGATATATATATATATATATATATATATATATATATATATATATATATATATATATATATATATATATATATATATATATGCAAGTGGTTTTCATTCAACTCCTTAAAACTTAATGCACAAGCATAAGATAAAGTGCAGAATAATAGGGGTTATGCATCGGGGCTTGTCTGGGTAAGATATAACAAAAAGTTAGCATTCTATCGTGGTGACACGATCATCAGGCACCATCTTTTCCGCTACTTCGAGCATCCCCATGACCCATCGTTGTTCCTATTATGATATACGTGGATGCAACACATATATGTAAATAATCAATGACAACCAAAACTCTTAGAAATTCGATTGCGCCTCGCAAGCTAACGAGATAGCTCTAATGTGCTAGGTTATATATCTAGGTTGTCAAACTAGGCGCTAATTTCCCACAATGTTTTAGTTATAAAATCCCTAGGTGTTTCGGCATTTTATTGATTTAAACTTATATTTTTGAACTAGGGATCATTTAGCTACCTTAGCAAACTAATTATTATGGAGCTACAAAAATTACAGTGAGCACATAATAATGTTAGGAATCTACTGTAAAAATTTCATGGCCAAAACTATTACCAATTTACCACAAAAATTCCTACAATTATTAATCTAAATGACATTAAACACTTTCAAATGATTTAATAGACCTTAGCATCAACACAAACATGTATAAACTAACCATACTATCAGATAGATAGCATTTTTAGGAACTCAACAAAATTTATTTCACAATTTTTGGACACTTATATGAATTGATATTAATTATCAAAGATCAGCCCAGAAATAAAATGATATAACTATTTCTAATTTCTCAGGAAAAAGAAAAAGCAAATTCGGCCTCGCGGCCCAACGAGGCGTGGCCTACGACAGCGCGGCCCACACGTGAGGGAGCCCACGCGCGCTGACACATTTGCACAAAAGTCCCCGCGCTTTAACGAAATCGCACGTCCACTATGCACGCTATTCACGTAGTTAGCAATTATGCACTAATGACCCTATAATAATTCACCTTTGCATCGGGGAGGTCACAGGCACCCCCGCGCTCACTGCCATGGCAGACACGGGCATTGGCCGGCCACATCGGCCACATAAGGTTCTCACCGGCCTAGCTAGTGGGCCGACCTCCATCTACGGTCCTAGCGTCTATGCTAAGCGGGGGGTACGGGAGCAATGGAGCTCTCAGAAACGGTGGCCACGGCAAGCGATCGCTCATGACAGTGGCGCGGTCACTTTGGCCACCCTAGACCACCGCACACCTATCTAGCTATTGTTAGAGCATGCTTAGCTTACCCTGGACTCGGTCGTAGCATTCGTTGGAGCCAGGGGGTGGCAGAGAAGGCTGGCCACGTGCAACCAGAGGGGTACGGCGGTGCTCCACGACAGCACCGCCACGTCAACTATGGTGTGAAGGCAGTAGTGGTGTGTAGGGTGAAGTGGAGAGGGACGCAAAGCTTGTGATGTGATTTGTTGATCGTGAGAGACTCTAGGGGTGGATGACCGCTCTCGGCATTTGCCGATGCAGTCTTAGAGGCTCGGCGGCGAGCGACTCCAAAATTAGAGTTCGTCGTGACCCGAGTCAAGGCAGGGTGGGGTCATGTGGCTAGATGACTCATAGGCAGAGCCATAGAGGCAGTGAATCGACATGAGGTGACATGTATCTACCGAATTTAAGGAAGCGGCTACGTCGTCCATGGCGACAGGGAAGAAAAAGCCAAGGAGGGGGAAGAGGTAGGTTCGGCTTGGTCTGTCCTCGCCTTGGCGGGGTGCAGTCGATGCTACCAAGGCAACACGTGCTCAGGAACCAAAGCCAAAACATACACATGTAGGCGGTGGGGTAGCGTGGCATGCGCGGCCACGACACCGTTAATGGAAAGGCAACGGCGTGAGATAGCAAGGGGCAAACCCACGTGCTCGGAGACGCGACGGGCAGCAGCGTCCTGATGCGAGACCCCAAGAGCAGCAGCAGCAGCACAGCACGGTGATGTGACGACAACGACAGCAGCTGCGCTATGACACGGCACGGAGGGCAGCAGCAACGCGACCGTGGCGGCATCTAGAGCGGCAACGCGAGGTAGGGCAATGGGCATGGGATGGGGTTAGTGGCCTGCTAGATCAACCTTAGCCAAGCCAAGGCGGCTTGACCGACCCAACACGACGGCATGGTGCACGAGACGCAAGCAAGTGCATGGCACGAGGTGGCCACGTGGTGACCACGCCCACGGCGCCCGACCGCTCGAACTACGACATGCACGAATTTTAAAGCTTCAACCACGACCCATCTAGCTCGGTTATGACCCAACCAACTCGGGCAAGCTAAAGATGGTACCTAAGGCTACTAGATGGATCAAAATACTCAGACCAAGGCAGACTAGAGAAGAAAATATGGGCATGCCAAGTTGGTGCCGCCAACCGGTGCCCAAGACCCTAGACTAGCTGTCCAAACGTCATTTTCTCGCTTTTTGTATCAATTAATTGATGATTAAAACACATACCAACTAAACTAACCCCTATACCATTGGAAAGTACTCACTTTGATGCAACCAACGGTACCAAAACATGAAACTAATGTTTAGGCATTTTTGTTAAAATTTAAACAACAAAATAGCATTGTCTATTATCATTTCAGACTTACAAGAAGTCCATGTTCGATTAGTACTAACCTCCCCTAACACTTTTGATTGAATTTTTAAAAGGTCTAAACATTGCCAGATTCAACTAACAATTGTACCATGACCTAGCCCATACTACATACTAACTCTTAGAAACATAATATCTAAGCACTTCCTAATTAATTTGTCCAATATAATCTGCAAAAGAAGGATACTTTTAAACATGAGCTCAAGTGCTTGTTGGCAACGAAAATGACCCTTCTAAATTCCACGTTTGATTTTTTGAACTTCCAAAATTACTAACTAGTAGTATTTATTCTCCAAAAATTAATGTTGCATTTCCATCTACTACACTTACACTCTAAACTTTATTCAAGTACTACATACAAATTATATTTAACTTTTGTTTATAAAAAAATGTTTTTCATGCCAAATAGTTAAAGCCACGTATTATATTTTTCTTATTAGGATTTTCACTAAAGGTTTTACGCACTAAATAAATTAACTTAGGTTTTTATTTGATTCCTCTCAGCCAGAATAGTAAGTCACATAAGAGTTGTTGATTATTTCATGTGAGTTTTTAAATCTTAAAAATCGAGGAACTCGTTTCGGTAATTTTCTTAGACCTAAATTTTGGCGCTAAACAAGCTCATAACACCAGGGGTGTTACACATAGAAGACAAGGTGAAAGCTTTAGTTTGGTTTTGGTGAATTGATAAAACCCTAAGTGCTAACCTAGTTTATCAAAGTGATTATGAGATAGGTAGCACTACTCCAAGTGGCAAAGCAAATGAAGATCATGACATGATGATGGTGTTGTCATGGTGATGATCGAGTGCTTGGACTTGGAAAAGAAGTAAAAGAAAAACAAAAGGCTCAAGGCGAAGGTATAAGTGGTAGGAGCCTTTTGGTTTAGTGATCAAGGCACTTAGAGAGTGTGATCACATTTAGGTTTGATAACTGTACTATTAAGAGGGGTGAAACTCATATCGAAATGCGGTTATCAAAGTGCCACTAGATTTATAACTCATTGCATATGCATTTAGGATCTAGTGGAGTGCTAACACCCTTGAAAATGTTTGTGAAAATATGCTAACACATGTGCACATGGTGATACACTTGGTGGTTGGCACATTTGAGAAAGGGTAAAGAAGATAGAGTTGAAAAAGGAGTTAGTCGCGCTAGTCACAGAGTGACCGGACACGTCAGGTATTAATGACCGAACTCAAAAAGCTACCGGACATGTCCGGTCGACACACCGGACCCATCCGATGTGAATCAGCAAAGTTGATGTTCAGTGAAACAGTTGATCGAACACTAGGAGCATCCAGTCCAGAGTGACCGGACGCGTCCGATTGGCCTAGAGCGGCTCTAGGAGCTCTCTGGAATCGACTAGACGCTACGTCTCCTGCGTTCGGTCCACAGTGACCGGATGCGTCTGGTCGGCCCTGGGTGCTCTCTGGACTCAACCGAACACTATGGCTTAGCATCCGGTCATTTCTAAACAGCGCGTCCGGTCGGCCCTTGGAACTCTCTAGACTCAACCGGACACTGCGGCTCAGCGTCCGGTCATTTCTTAATAGAGCGTCCGGTCATTTCTTAATAGAGCATCCGGTTGCAGATTGAATATGGTAGCAATGACTACTTCATTTTGAAATTGGACACGTGGCGGTCAGGTAGCGACTGGATGCGTCCGGTAGACACGATCGGTGCGTCCGGTGCACACAACCTGCGCGTCCGGTCGATGCACAGTCAGCCCAATAATTGATCCAACAACTCTATTGTTTTGGGGTGTCTATAAATATCGTTTAGCCGGCTCAAGCTCACTCTCTTGGCCATTTGCATTGATATAGCAACCTTGTGAGCTTAGCCAATGCCCTCCCACTCATCTCCATCATTGATTCATCATCTTTTTTAGATTGGGAGAGAATCCAAGTGCATTGCTTGAGTGATTGCATCTAAAGGCACTTGGTGTTCGTGTTTCACTTTGGGATTCGCTTGTTACTCTTCGTGGTTGCCTCCACCTAGGCGGCTTGGAGTAGCGAGGATCATTGAGCGGAGGTTGGTGATTGTCTCTAGCTCCAATCATGGTGATTGTGAGGGGTTCTTGACCTTCCCCCGGTGGAGAGCCAAAAGGTACTCTAGTAAATTGCTCATGGCTTGTGTGATCCTCATGTTGTGTTAGTTGTGCGACACCCTATTGAGGATTTGGTGGGTGATGCCAATCTGCTCGTGAACCTCCAAGTGAGTGAATCGCCACAACGAGGACTAGCTTGCCAGCAAGCAAGTGAACCTCGGTAAAAAATCATTGTGTCATCATTTGATTCTAAGGTGATTGGTCTTCTTTGGTATTCATTCTTATGATTGATTGGTTCATTCCTTGACTCGACGGTATAACCATTTTGCTCCCTTTCTCTTTATATTACCACAAACTAGTTGTCAAGCTCTTTAGTGTAGCTATTTGTGAGGGCTTGTAGTTTGGTTAGTGTGGCTCTTTAGTTAGCCTTTGAGAGCACACTAACTTAGTGTAAAGACATAGCCATTGTGTGGATAGAGACTATATAAACTAGAATTGTGGTAGGTGGCTTGCATTTTTAGTAGGCTAGCGCAACACTCGCTTCGCCTCATATTTGTCTAACCGGTTTGCTAAGTGTTATTGTAGAAATTTTTAATAGTCTATTCACCCCCCTCTAGCTATTAGGACCTTTCAAGTGGTATCGGAGCTGAGGTCACTGTGATTTGAGGCTTAACAACCTTCAGTGTAAAAATGGCTCAAATCAACAACACTAAGAAGCCACCCCAATTTGATGGCACAAATTATCCATATTGGAAGTCAAAGATGACCACACACATCAAGTCAATCAATAGAAAAGAGTGGAAGGTGGTAGAAACCAAAATTAAGATTGATGATCCAAAGAATCCCACCACGGTCGAAGAAGTGCTTCTCCAAAACAATGACATTGCTCTAAGTGCCATTCATGATGCAATTGATGAGAGAACATTTGAGTAAATCAAGAACATTGAGATGGCTCACGAGGCTTGGAAGAAGTTGGAAAAATCATTTGAGGGCACCAAGGCAATAAAGGGTGCAAAGGCATACATTCTCAAGGAGAAATTGCTAGCTTCAAGATGAAGGAAGATGAGAGTGTGCTGGACATGTTCCATCGGATGAAAGTGCTTGTCAATGATCTCAAAGCACTTGGTGAGAAGGTGGAGGACAAGGACTTCTCTCATAAGTTCTTGAGATGCTTACCCACAAGATTTGGCATGTTGGTAACCTTGCTAGTGAGGACCGGTTTGGACACAATGACACCAAACCAAATCTTGGAAGATATCATGACTGATGATGCTTATAGAGATGATGATGAGAAGGAAGAAAAGAAGGAGAAGAAAGATGAGAAGAAGGATGAGAAGAAGAAGAAGAGTGTGGCATTCAAGGCCACATCATCCAAGGGCAAGGTAAAGCAAGAATCATCAAGTGAAGATGGAGACTCAAGCTTTGATGAGTTTGATGATAAGAAGATGGCTCTCTTTGTGAAGAGATTTGTCAAATTCATGGTGAAGAAGGGCTATCGTGCAAGAAGGAAGAAGTCATCATCAAAGAACAAGGATGAAACAATGAGGTGCTTCAAGTGTGGTAGCAAGGATCATCATGTTGCTCAATGCCCATACAATAGCGATAATAGTGATGACAACAAGAAGAATAAGAAGAAGAACAAGAAGGAAAAGAAAGAGAAGAAGGACAAGATTACCTTCAAGAAAAAGAAGAAGGGTGGTTCATATGTGGTCACTTGGGATAGTGATGCTTCCTCAAGTGACGATGATGATAGTGACAATGACAAGACCACCAAGAAGAAGACACTTGCAAGCATTGTTATCAATAAGAAGCCTTCTCTCTTCGACACTCCATCATGCTTCATGGCTAAGGCCACTAAGGTACAAACTTATGATGATGGAAGTGATGAGGAACATGATAATGAAAATGATAGTGATAGTGATGATGATGAACCCACTAAAGATGAATTATTTGACATGCTAGAAGATGCTAAAGAACACTTTGGCATTAAGAGAAGGGAATGCAAGAGCTTGAATAAGGAAATAAAAGCCCTTAAGCAAGCCCTTGATGAGCTCAAAGCAACTTATGAGAGGCTAAAGGAAGCCATGAGAAGCTTGGCAAGGCTCACAAGAAGCTTGAAAAAGCTCTCTCTTCTTTGCTTAATAAACAAAATAATAAGAAGCATGTTGAGACTTATAATGTAGGCTTAACTTATGACCTAATTGATGAATCATTATCTATGACTATCATTATTGCTCCCACTAACCCTTCTTGTAGCACTTCTACTTCCACCTTATCTAGTAGTGATGGTTTCACTTGTGATGCCTCACTAATGGTTGAGAACGAGACCCTCAAGAAGGAGGTCAATAAGCTCACTCACACCTTAGCTAAGGCCTATGGTGGTGAGTACCGCTTGCTTATGTGCTTGGGTAGCCAAAGAGCTTCTATTTACAAAGAGGGATTGGGCTATATCCCCAAGAAAGGCAAGGTGGCTTTTACTCGTCACAAGACTAGTTTTGTGAAGAACAATGGTCGGTTTTGCACTAGTTGCAAGCAAGTTGGTCATAAAGTGCATGAGTGCAAAAATAAGAGTAAGAATGCTAATGTATCCTCTATTAAGCTTGATTCTTTCTATATGCTTACCAAGAGTGCAAATGGTGTAAAGGCTAAGTTCATTGGTGCACCATGGATGGGCTCAAAGAAGAAAGCCATTTGGATGCCAAAGAGCTTGGTCACTAACCTTCAAGGACCCAAGTAAGTTTGGGTACCTAAAAAGAATTGATCTTCTTTTGTAGGTCAATTACAAAGCCAGAGGAAGGCATTGGATTCTTGATAGTGGGTGCACTCAACACATGACCGGTGATGCAAGAATGTTCAACTCAATCAACACCAATGGCAATGATGGTTATGATAGTATCACATTTGGTGACAATGGCAAAGGCATGGTCAAAGGGCTTGGTAAGATTACAATATCCAATGTGTTGCTAGTAGAGAGCTTGAACTTCAATTTGCTATCCGTGGCTTAATTATGTGATCTTGGATTCAAATACATATTTGGGGTAGATGATGTAGAGATCATAAGTGTAGATGGCTCTAACTTGATCTTCAAAGGCTTTAGATATGAGAATCTATACTTAGTTGATTTTAGTGCTAGTGAAGCTAAATTATCTACATGTTTGCTCACTAAGTCTATCATGGGTTGGTTATGGCATAGAAGGCTTGGTCATGTTGGAATGAAATAATTGAATAGATTGGTTAAGCATGACTTGGTTAGAGGCTTAAGAGATGTTGTGTTTGAGAAGGATAAGCTTTGTAGATCTTGTCAAGCCAACAAACAAGTTGGAAACACCCATCCTAAGAAAAGCATGATGAGCACTAGTAAGACATTTGAGTTATTGCACATGGATTTGTTTGGGCCAACTCAATACACTAGCATTGGTGGTAACAAATATGGCTTTATGATAGTGGATGATTATACTAGATACACTTGGGTATTCTTTCTAGTGGACAAAAGTGATGTGTTTGCAACATTCAAATCATTTATCAAGGGCATTCACAATGAGTTATGTGATGAATTTGGAATTAGACATCAATTCTCGGCCAAGTACACTCCACAATTAAATGACCTTGTTGAGAGGAAGAATAGAACACTCATTGATATGGCAAGGTATATGCTTAGTGAGTACAATGTGAGTCAATCCTTTTGGGCCGAAGCTATCAACATGGCTTGCTATTGTAGCAACCATCTCTATTGTCACCCATTGAAAGAGAAGACACCATATGAGCTCTTGAATGGTAGAAAGCCCAACATTGAATATTTTTGGGTCTTTGGTTGCACATGTTATATCTTGAAGAAATACACTTGATTGGGCAAGTTTGACAAGAAATGTGATAAAGGATTCCAACTTGGATACTCAACCACTAGCAAAGCATACAAAGTTTAGAATTTGGAAAGTGGTACTCTTGAGGAAGTTCATGATGTTGAATTTGATAAAACCAAGGGTTCACAAGAAGAGAATGAGAACTTAGAAGCTGTTAGAGGCATTCAACTTTCAAATGCCATGAAGAACATGGATGTTGGTGAATTGAGGCCTAGGCAAGTGAATGATGATGAAGATGATCAAGTGCAAGTGCTCACTAACTCAAATGTGCAAGATGATACAAATCAAGCTAGTACAAGTGGCTCTCATGACAATGAATAAAATTAAGTGGCTAATACATCATCTCAACCCAATGATCAAGCAAGTGCAAGCAATCAAGTTACAATCCTCCAACCAACCAATATTGCAAGGGATCATCCATTGGACACCATCATTGGTGATATTTCAAGAGGTGTACAAACTAGATCAAAATTGGCTTCATTTTGTGAGCATTTCTCATTTGTGTCATCCATTGAACCAAAGAAGATAGATGAAGCATTGAAGGATGTTGATTGGGTGAATGCTATGCATGAAGAATTGAATAACTTCACAAGAAATCAAGTATGGGAATTAGTAGAGAGACCAAAGGGACACAATGTGATTAGAACCAAATGGGTCTTTAGAAACTAGCAAGATCAAGATAAGATAGTAGTAAGGAACAAAGCAAGATTGGTAGCACAAGGATATACACAAGTTGAAGGTCTTGACTTTGGAGAAACATATGCCCCGGTTGCTAGATTGGAAGCAATTAGAATCTTGCTAGCCTATGCTAGTGCCCACAACATCAAACTCTATCAAATAGATGTTAAGAGTGCATTTCTCAATGGTTACATCAATAAAGAAGTATATGTTCAGCAACCTCCCGGTTTTGAAGATGACAAGAAGCCCAACCATGTATACAAGTTGAAGAAGGCTTTGTATGGCTTGAAGCAAGCACCTAGAGCATGGTATGAGAGATTGAGGGACTTCCTACTTTCTAAAGGGTTCATGATGGGCACGGTTGACACCACTCTTTTCATCAAGAAGATTGGAAAAGATTTATTTGTGCTGCAAATCTATGTTGATGACATCATATTTGGATCAACCAATCAAGATTTTTGTGAAGAATTTGGAAAGATAATGGCTAGTGAGTTTGAGATGTCCATGATTGGAGAGTTAAGTTACTTCCTTGGTCTTCAAATCAAGCAATTGAAGAATGGTACATTTGTGAGTCAAGGTAAGTATATCAAGGACATGATCAAGAAGTTTGGCATGAGTCATAGCAAAGCTATTAATACACAAATGGGAACAAATGGCAACTTGGATATTGATGCAAGTGGCAATATGGTGGATCAAAAATTGTATCGGTCTATGATTGGAAGCCTACTCTATGTGACCGCATCAAGGCTGGATGTCATGTTTATTGTATGCATATGTGCAAGATTTCAATCCTTACCAAGAGAAAGTCATTTGAAGGCTACAAAGAGAATATTGAAGTACTTGAAGCATACACAAAATGTTGGTTTGTGGTATCCTAGAGGAGTAAAGTTTGAGCTAGTTGGTTACTTCGACTTGGATTATGCAGGATGCAAGGTTGAAAGGAAGAGCACCTCGGGCACATATCAATTATTGGGAAGATCACTTGTTTCATGGTCATCAAAGAAGCAAAATAGTGTTGCATTATCAACCGCCGAAGCCAAATACATATCCACCGGTAGTTGTTGTGCACAAATACTTTGGATGAAGGCAACCTTGAGTGACTTTGGAAACAAGTTCAAGAAAGTGCCATTGCTATGTGACAATGAGAGTGCAATCAAGTTAACCAACAATCCGGTTCAACATGCAAGAACAAAGCATATTGATGTCTGCCACCATTTTATAAGAGATCACCAACAAAAAGGGGACATTTGCATTGAGAGTGTAGGTACCGAAGATCAACTTGCCGATATATTCACTAAGGCATTGGATGAGAAAAGGTTTTGCAAGCTAAGGAATGAGTTGGACATATTGGATTTCTCAAATATGTGTTGATGCACCCCCCCCACTCATATGACATGTCTCTCCTTCGAGCAATCCAAGGTAAAAGTTGATTGGCATGGCATACATCCTTGCTAAGGACATGTTTAGTGCATCTAGACAGCTTTCACATTTAATAGACTCATTCATGAAAATCAAATGAATTTGATGATTGTATGGTACCACTATTGCTTCTATGCTTGATTTGGTCTAGTGGTAGCATATGACATGTTTGTGGGCTTGTAAACCTAGTGTTTGATCTAGAAAATGAGCTCTAAGTGTTTAACTCAACATGGTACTATTTGGAGGTGTGAAGAAGCTTGTCCTTGGATCAAACCAAGTTAAATATCTTTGGTAAATGATCTCGATTGGACCAAATTTGAGAAAATGATTCTCACCCCATTGATTGACATTGATAATCTCAACCTATCTACTTTTTGAACCTTTGTGGTCATTGATGACAAAGGGGGAGAAAAACAAAGATATTAGTGCTATGGGGTGAAATAGAAATAGTGTACTAAGATAGTGAAAAGATAACAAAGGGGGAAAGAAATAAAGATATAAGTGATAGGGGGAGAATTTGACATAGGAGGAGAGATATGACAAAGGAAGGGGATTGTTAACACTAGATTTTGGTCGACTTTGGAAGATGACAGGTGGGCCCGCATGTGGGAAGAAGGACATTCGGCAAACAAAATGAGCGGTCGGCTAAATGCTTGTGCGGTCGGTTACTTCAGAAGGTGGTGACTCCATTCGGGAAAGCAGAAGATGGCAAGCAAAGCCGATCGAAAAGATGAAAGTTGTAATAATAAAGGACTCTGAGAGTTTAGGGCAAGGAATCGTAGTTTCCAAGTTTGTTTAAGAGTTCCTTTATAAATCGTAGTCTTTTAGGACTCATGTTTTGTCTAGGGTATAAATATTGACCCTCGACCATTGTAATAGGCGTTCACAACCAAATCAATACAACCGGCCCCGTGCCTACTTTCGAGTCCTTTTGTCGTGTCGTCGAGTTCTTCGAGAGGAGTCATCGATCCGTCGACCTCCGTAAGTTCCGACAACCTTGTTATCATGTTTAGTATCATGCGGTGGATTTAGACGTGATGCAAGTAGTCTTATTTGTTTTCAATGATCGTACGGCGGATCTTTGCTTGACAATCAAGAAGTCTTTGCTTATGCTTTGTTTATGAGTAGATACCGTGCGGCAGGCGTTTGCTCAATATGCTTAGTGAAAGCAAGACAGTTATCGGCTCTATTAGATACGGCAAAATCTAAATAGATTCATTAAGTTATCCTGTGTTGCATGTTTTAAATATTTTATATATTTGTAACACACTTCTGCCCAATCTAGATTGATATTGTTCGGCCCTCTCCTATGGTTTTATTCGTGCTTCAATGGTCATTACTTTCATATTACCTTTGCAAATAGATAACATGCTCATAATGGCTGAATTATTTTAATCTAGATTGTCACATGTTGTGGGTTCATGTATGTTAATTACGTTTAAGCTTTGACGAAACTAGGTGTCGTGCGGCAGATGCAGGTTTTAGATTAGTTTAATCGTGTTTATTTGCACGTTCCTTCTTCATGGACCCCAACTCGGCTGGACTGCTGAGCTTGGATATGCATTAACGCATAATTAATTTCACTTATTCAAACATGTCTTCCCATGCACATGCATTCGGCAATCGGATCTTTACGTGTGTTCATCTTACGATTAGCCGAATGGTTTATAAACTTGTTGGCAGACAGCTTCCTATAGCTGTATGTCATTGTAAGTGGCTTTAGGGCCGTATATATGGAACTGTCTGGTCTCACCCGACATGTTCCGGTTTGGCATTTAACTGTTTTATCCCTTGTTAGTTTTTTTCAGGTCAAACTGACTGGCACGTTTCCGGATCACGAAGCACCCGGGCACCCGATTGAAGCCACGCTTTCCGGCTTGCTGTGTGTGAGGCACAGTGCATCACATTTTGTGTCAACACACTTTTTGGCACGCCCGGTGGGACCGTCTGTTAGTTCAAGATGGCGTCTAAGATCAACAATGATCATGTTCTGGATGTGAGCATGGCAGAATTGCCAGATAATTACAGGGATTTAGTGCTACAAGCATGTGAGCAATACCAACGGAAGTGTTTGATGTCTTTTTCCAAAAACAAGAGCAACAAAGTGTTTCAAAAGCAGTCAATGCCAAGGGTTCTTCTTCCACATCAAACTGATTACACTAAAGAGGAGGATGCTCAGAAGATGGTAGCCCTGGTTTATAAAGCTATGGGAGAAACCATGACAAACCATCACACAGCTTTTCTGAATACCTTTCGGGCAATCATGATCAGTACTTTTGGTCCAATGGTTGATAAATACTTTGAAGAAAATGTTGGCCCACTCAGTGGACCGACACTTTTCAATGTTCCAAAGCATCAAGAGAAGCCTGTTGGAAAAGAAGGAGCATCGACTTCAAATATAGGTGGATTGACTCACACTGAAAAGCAATCACATCCCACCTATGGCCAGGTAACATTTGGTACCACAGGAGAAGTGCCACTTTCAGCTTATAGAGTTTCTCTAGCATCAAACAGATTGCAGAAGAATATGTATGGAGATGGGTATCAAGAATTTACTGATTACAATGCTATCAATGCTGTGCCAAATCCAGGGTATAGGAGTGCTTCAGGATTGCCTTCTGGAGTGCAGGTACAAGGAAATCAGGATTTAGGCATTGATGTTTTGATGCACAGGATGGCTGATATGATGCAGAATCAGTTCGGCTTGAAGCCAAAAAATCAATCCTATTCATACAAGTCTCCTTATCCAGAGTGGTACAACAGAGTGGCGTTACCTCCAAGGGTGAAGCCTCCAACAGATTTGACCAAGTTTTCTGGTCAAGATGATACTAGTACCATAGAGCACGTCAGTCGGTACTTAATGTAGCTTGGAGAAGCTGCTTTAGATGAAGCTTGGAGGATTCGATATTTTCCTTTGTCTCTTACAGGACCAGCTTTCACGTGGTTCACGTCTTTACCAGCTCATTCCATTGGTACGTGGGCAGAGCTAGAGTAGAAGTTTCATTCATATTTCTACATGGGTACTAATGAGAAGAAGTTGGTCGATCTTATGAGTCTGAGGATGAGAACAAATGAGACACCATTGGAATATCTTCGTAGATTCAGGGAAACCAAGAATATGTGTTATTCTCTGAATTTACTAGATGATCAACTACCTGGAATAGCTATAGCAGGAATGTTGCCGAATATCAGGGAGAAGTTGTTCGGCATGGAGTTTGATGATCTTGGCCAACTTGCACAGCGTTTAGCAGCTATGAGTAATCAGGCCCAAGGATTCAGGAGAGATAATCACTTTCAGAAGAACAATGCCACTAATGAGGTGTATCAAGGTTTTCTGGAGGAAGCGACTGAGTATATTGATGAAGATGAGATAGCTGCAGCTGAGTTGAATTGGGCAAAGGAGCCTACTCAAATTAGTCAACGCTGGTTGAAACAACAAAAGGGAACCTATGATTTTGATGTTACTAAGGCAGACAGGCTTTTTGCATTATTGATGAAGGAAGGACGCATCAAGCTGCCAGAAGGACATCCCAAGCTACGTCCTGAAGGAGTGAAAGACAAAAAGTATTGTGGCTTCCATAACACTAATTCTCACTCTATCAATGATTGCCGAGTGTTCAGAATACGAATCCAGAAAGCTATCCAAGAGGGACATTTGAAGTTTGATGGCAAGATGAGAATTGATGATCAGCCTTTTCCACAAAATATGATTTCTTTCTCTGTGAATATGGTCTCTGCCAATGATCTCAAAGGTAAAGGCAAGATGAAGGTGTTGACTTCTGATAAAGCAAAGAAAAGTGGTGCTGTTGACTCGGATCGGCAAGTTACCAGTAGAGAACTGCAGCAACGAGTTCGGTTTCAGAATAGCCGAACCGAGAAAGGTCAAACTTCCAAACCCAGAGTTACATCACATATTTTGCTAAACAAGTGGCAGAGAGAGCAAGAGAAGGGATACTATAAGAAGCAATGGTTTATGGAAGAATGCTGGAGGTATGAGGAAGAGGTATGCCGAAGGGAGCAAGAAGAATACATGACAGAACAGGAGCAGTCTCATTGGGGTTGTTCATTCTTTAGGCATTGTTGGAATGAAGGCTTGAGGTTGCCTGCTAGAAATAATTGTCCAAAGTGTAGTGCTCAGTACTCCGAGTATAGGCAATCTCGAGTCAACCGCCGTCCCGTCTATGAAAGACTTGGAACGAAGGTTCCTGAAGATGATCGGCACTTAAAAATAGATGATTTTGAGAATCAGCAAAGGAAAAGATTTGCAGGTCAAGGTTGGATTCATGATAGGGTGCATGATGAAGAAGCTGATTCCTATAGATACGTATGGCAAAAAGGACAGTGGTGTCCTCCAGGCCTGAGGAAAAGTCAGAAAAGAAGAGTTCAACGGTTGAGGAATAGGGAGTTGAAACAGGAAGTTACCGAAACAAAGCAAATATGGCGTCCTAAGAAGAAGCCTGATGAATGTGATCCTTCGGCTGATGCTTGCATGGCTTTCTTCCTCCCATCAGAGTTTATAGCTCCCAAAAGCCAAGATGTCCAAGAAGAGGTGTACTCTGATTTTGATGAAAGTGAATGTCAGGATTTGATGGCCCAGCTTGTATTAACACAGCAGGCTGTTTTTGACAAACCAATCAAGAATCGTCACTTGAGACCACTCTATTTAAAGGGATATGTCAATGGCAAGCCTTTAACTAAGATGTTTGTTGATGGAGGGGCTGCTATCAATATCATGCCTTATACTACCTTCAGAAAGCTTGGGATGACTAATGAAGAATTGTTGAAAACTGACATGGTGCTTAGGGACTTTGCTGGCAACCCTTCCGATACCCGAGGTGCTATCCATGTCGAGCTGACTATTGGGTCGAAAACTCTGATTACTACCTTTTTTGTCATTGATGGCAAGGGGGCATATAGTCTACTCTTGGGCAGAGATTGGATCCATGCTAATTGCTGCATTCCTTCAACCATGCATCAAATTCTCATTCAATGGATTGGAGATGATGTTGAAGTTGTACATGCTAATGATTCAGTAAGTGTTGCTGCCGCAGAATCTACCTACTGGGAATATGAAGGCATCGATTGTTTCTCTGGAAAAGTGTGGAAAGAAGGTCCTGTAAATGTTTTCAGCGAGGGCCAACAGCCGATCCAAGCAGTCGGCTCTCATAGTAATTTTTAATGGGAAATCCTGTCGATGGCAACAAAGGAAAGTTGGGACGTGGTTTTATGTCGGCTGATAAGTTGGAAGAAATTGATGTTGGTGATGGTTCTAAGCCAAGACCGATGTATATTAGTGCAAAGTTAGACCCAGAATATAAATCAAAGTTGATAGATCTGTTGAAAGAGTTTAAAGATTGTTTTGCTTGGGATTACACGGAAATGCCTGGATTGGATCGTTCCATTGTTGAGCATCGATTACCCATTAAACCTGGATTTCGTCCTTACAAACAACCTCCACGGAAGATATACAAAGAAGAGGTATTGGCCGATGTGAAGAAGGAGGTTGAAAGATTAATAGAAGCAAACTTCATTCGGCCATGCAAGTATGCAGAGTGGATTTCAAATATAGTACCGGTATACAAGAAAAATGGAAAAATGAGGGTTTGCATAGATTTCAGAAATCTTAATAAGGACACCCCCATGGATGGTTACCCAATGCCAGTTGCCGATTTACTAGTAGATGCAGCAGCAGGTTATGAAGTCATTAGTTTTATGGATGGTAATGTTGGCTATAATCAAATTTTTATGGCAATGGAAGATATTTCAAAAACAGCCTTCAGATGTCCTGGTCATATTGGTTTGTTTGAATGGATAGTCATGACATTTGGGTTAAAGAATGCCGGTGCAACTTATCAAAGAGCTATGAATTATATTTTTCACGAGCTGATCGGCAAGATTGTAGAGATCTACATCGATGATGTAGTGGTCAAGTCTAGAAATCATGAAGGACATTTAGCCGATTTAAGAAAAACTCTAGAGTGCACAAGAAAGCATGGCTTGAAGATGAATCCAAATAAATGTGCCTTTGGAGTTTCGGCTAGTGAGTTTTTGGGATTTTTAGTTCATAAAGGAGGAATTGAAGTTGGGAAAAAGAGCATGGAAGCAATAGACAAAGTTGTGCCACCAACCAATCTCATAGAATTACAATCATTGTTAGGCAAAATCAACTTTGTAAGAAGATTCATATCCAATCTATCAGAGAGAGTTTTACCCTTTTCTCCTTTATTAAAGCTCAAGAAGGATCAAAAATTTGTTTGGGGTGACATACAACAAAAAGCTTTTGATGAGATCAAGCAATATATGAAGGCACCACCTGTGCTGGTACCTCCACAACTTGATAAGCCTTTTAAGTTGTATGTGGCGGCCGATAGCCTAACGATAGGATCGGCCCTTATGCAAGAATTTGAAGGAAAAGAAAGAGTCATAGCTTATCTTAGCCGAAAGCTGCTAGACCCGGAAACAAGGTATTCAGCTACAGAAAAACTTTGCTTGTGTGTGTATTACTCATGTACCAAATTTTGGCACTATTTGTTGAATGCCGAATGCATGGTAGTTTCTAGTTTTGATGTAATCAAACATATGCTATCAATGCCAATTTTGAATGGAAGAATTGGCAAATGGATTTTAGCATTGTCAGAATTTAATTTTAGGTACGAATCGGCAAAGGCGGTAAAGGGTCAAATTATTGCCGATTTTATTACCCAACATCGGGATCTTTCTGTTGAGGCGATAAGCATTGTGCCTTGGGCCTTATTCTTCGATGGATCATCTTGTAACAAAGGTGGTGGTGCTGGTATTCTCTTGATTTCCCCACAAGGAAAAACTTTTGAGTATGCGGTTCCTATTGAATTTCATGTTACTAATAATCAGGCAGAGTATGAAGCGCTGCTTAGAGGGCTTCGGCTTCTTATAGAAGTAAAGGCCATTGCTGTTGAAATCTTTGGGGATTCTGAGTTGGTGATTAATCAACTGAGTGGTCAGTATGAATGCAAGAACAATGTGTTAAGAGAATATTATGAGGAGTGTAGAGAACTTTTGAAGAATTTTCTGGTAGTAACCTTGCATCATATCCCTAGAGAGTACAATGAAGAAGCAAATAAGTTAGCTCAAGCTGCTTCTGGATATCGAGAGAGTCGGGAAGTTTTTGCTATAGAAGAAGGTGTTTTAAATACTGATCAAGTAGATGGTGATTGGAGATACAAAATTACCAATTATCTGAAAGGTCCATCTCAAAAAGTTTCCCAAAAACTCAGGTACAAAGCTCTCAAATTTGTGTTCCTTGATGATCAGTTATATTACAAGTCCATCGATGGAGTATTGCTCAAATGTTTAAGTCAAGAAGAGGCCAAGAAGGTGATGTATGAGGTTCACGAAGGATTGTGTGGTGCACACCAGTCAGCTTATCGGATGAAGTGGATAATCAGGAAAACTGGTTATTTTTGGCCGACTATGTTGGAGGATTGTTTTGAATATTACAAAGGGTGTCACAATTGTCAAAAATTCAGCAATATTCAAAAAGTTCCAGCATCTGCTATGAATCCCATAATCAAGCCTTGGCCGTTCAGAGGATGGGGTATAGATTTAATTGGTCAGATCAATCCTCCATCTAGTAAGGGACACAAATTTGTACTCTTGGCCACGGATTATTTCACCAAGTGGGTTGAAGCTATCCCTTTGAAGAAGGTAACGTCAGAGAATATGATCAGTTTTGTTAAGGAACATATAATTCACAGATTTGGGATTCCTCAAACTATAACAACTGATCAAGGAACTCAGTTTACTTCTTCAGAATTCTGTGATTTTGCCAAAGATATGGGGATTAAGTTGTATAATTCTTCTCCTTATTATGCACAAGCTAATGGCCAGGCAGAAGCATCAAATAAGATTATGATTAAAATCATCCAGAAGAAGATTGATGAAAAACCAAGGAGATGGCACTTGGTTCTTAATGAAGCATTGTGGGCTTACCGAATGGCTTGTCATGGGTCCACTCAAACGTCTCCCTATGAACTGGTTTATGGGCATCATGCTGTATTACCATGGGAATTATGGTCAGGTTCAAGGCGAGTTGTGTTACAGAAAGAATTGGTAGAAGAAGATTATAAGAATCTGATGATGGATGAATTGGAAGATTTACATTTGATTCGTCTCAAGGCATTGGAAAACATTGAGAAAAATAAAATACGCGTTGCCAAGTATTATAACAAAAGGGTTAGGCTGAAGCAATTCACAGAAGGAGACTTGGTTTGGAAAACTATATTGCCAGTTGGAACAAAGGATAGAGCGTTCGGCAAATGGTCTCCAAATTGGGAAGGTCCTTTCCGAATAGTAGAATGTGTACCTGGCAATGCATACATATTGAAGACTTTATTTGGGGAGGAGTTTACCAGAGCTATCAATGGAAGATTTCTTAAGAAATATTACCCCAGTGTTGAGGTTGGTTCATGAACGTAGATCAGAAAAGCCGATAAAAGGAAAATCGCCTTTAGCCTAAAAAAATAAAACTGAGAATAGCCGATATTGTTCATATCGCCTCTAGCACAAGAATATTTATGCAAGACCGGGGTGTTTTCAGCATTTTTCTGACAGTCGCAGGCAGAATTTTACTGAAAAGAATCAAAGAGGAATAAGCCAAAAGAAGAACGAGAAGATCAAGTGGAAATTGCCGAATATAAGTGAAGTTTACCTCTGGAATTTCATCCTGGGTCGCCATTGAAGATTCGAAGTGGGTCCGAGGTTGCGCTGAAAGCTTGAATTTTTGGACAGCGGCTGCGGTGTTGAACAGTGCTGACCTAGGAGGAAGAAGGAGCTTATGGTCAATTTCAGAATAAAACAACTTTTATCCCGAAATTGAGGGGGCATGTGTTAACACTGGATTTTGGTCGACTTTGGAAGATGACAGGTGGGCCCGCATGTGGGAAGAAGGACATTCGACAAACAAAACGAGCGGTCGGCTAAATGCTTGTGCGGTCGGTTACTTTAGAAGGTGGTGACTCCATTCGGGAAAGCAGAAGATGGCAAGCAAAGCCGATCGAAAAGATGAAAGTTGTAATAATAAAGGACTCTGAGAGTTTAGGGCAAGGAATCGTAGTTTCCAAGTTTGTTTAAGAGTTCCTTTGTAAATCGTAGTCTTTTATGACTCGTGTTTTGCCTAGGGTATAAATATTGACCCTCGACCATTGTAATAGGCGTTCACAACCAAATCAATACAACCGGCCCCGTGCCTACTTTCGAGTCCTTTTGTCGTGTCGTCGAGTTCTTCGAGAGGAGTCATCGATCCGTCGACCTCCATAAGTTCCGACAACCTTGTTATCATGTTTAGTATCATGCGGTGGATTTAGACGTGATGCAAGTAGTCTTGTTTGTTTTCAATGATCGTGCGGCGGATCTTTGCTTGACAATCAAGAAGTCTTTGCTTATGCTTTGTTTATGAGTAGATACCGTGCGGCAGGCGTTTGCTCAATATGCTTAGTGAAAGCAAGACAGTTATCGGCTCTATTAGATACGGCAAAATCTAAATAGATTCATTAAGTTATCCTGTGTTGCATGTTTTAAATATTTTATATATTTGTAACACACTTCTGCCCAATCTAGATTGATATTGTTCGGCCCTCTCCTATGGTTTTATTCGTGCTTCAATGGTCATTACTTTCATATTACCTTTGCAAATAGATAACATGCTCATAATGGCTGAATTATTTTAATCTAGATTGTCACATGTTGTGGGTTCATGCATGTTAATTATGTTTAAGCTTTGACGAAACTAGGTGTCGTACGGCAGATGCAGGTTTTAGATTAGTTTAATCGTGTTTATTTGCACATTCCTTCTTCATGGACCCCAACTCGGCTGGACTGCTGAGCTTGGATATGCATTAACGCATAATTAATTTCACTTGTTCAAACATGTCTTCCCATGCACATGCATTCGGCAATCGGATCTTTACGTGTGTTCATCTTACGATTAGCCGAATGGTTTATAAACTTGTTGGCAGACAGCTTCCTATAGCTGTATGTCGTTGTAAGTGGCTTCAGGGCCGTATATATGGAACTGTCTGGTCTCACCCGACATGTTCCGGTTTGGCATTTAACTGTTTTATCCCTTGTTAGTTTTTTTCAGGTCAAACTGACTGGCACGTTTCCGGATCACAAAGCACCCGGGCACCCGATTGAAGCCACGCTTTCCGGCTTGCTGTGTGTGAGGCACAGTGCGTCACATTTTGTGTCAACAGGGATCAATTAAAAAAAATTGAGCACACAAGTAGGGGGAGCAAGCTCATGAACTTGTATGGTGCATTTAAATGTGCATTTCATATGTTTGCTTGCATGGCACATGTCTTAAATTCCCATATCCATGCTTGTGTGGTGTATGCTAGTTGTAGGATTGAATGATTAAATCAAAAACTAGCATGCATAGGTTTAAGTAACTAGACTCATGCTCACATTATGAAAACTAGACCCTTACTTCTAATGTTGATCTCATGGGATATTTTAGTTTTTGTGTATGTCTAGTTACTAATGGTGCTAAGGATGGTGTATTGGTGCACTCCGATTGGTATCATGCTTCAAAGGTTCATCTTTTATACCTTAGCATCATTTCGTAGACATTGTCTCCTATATTTCCTATCTAAACATATATGCAAGCTATAATCCAAACTCTTGGCACATATGCAGGGGGAGCAATTGCTACCATTTGGAGTTCATGAAACTTGTCCATATCCTTTTACACATGGTAAATATGCTTGGGCAAGCAACATGGATTCAATTGAATTTCAATTCATATCTTTGTGAAAGGGTTGTCATCAATTACCAAAAAGGAGGAGATTGAAAGCTCTAGTTTGGTTTTGGCGAATTGATGAAACCCTAAGTGCTAACCTAGTTTATCAAAGTGATTATGAGATAGGTAGCACTACTCCAAGTGGCGAAGCAAATGAAGATCGTGACATGATGATGGTGTTGCCATGGTGATGATCAAGTGCTTGGACTTGGAAAAGAAGTAAAAGAAAAACAAAAGGCTCAAGGCTAAGGTATAAGTAGTAGGAGCCTTTTTGGTTTAGTGATCAAGACACTTAGAGACTGTGATCACATTTAGGTTCGATAGACGTACTATTAAGAGGGGTGAAACTCATATGGAAATGCGGTTATCAAAGTGCCACTAGATGCTCTAACTCATTGCATATGCATTTAGGGTGGAGTGCTAACAACCATGAAAATGTTTGTGAAAATATGCTAACACATGTGCACATGATGATACACTTGGTGGATGGCACATTTGAGCAAGGGTGAAGAAGATAGAGTTGAAAAAAGGAGTTAGTCGCGCTGGTCACAGAGTGACCGGACACGTCCAGTATGGTGACTGGACACGTCTGGTATTAATGACCGAACTCAGAAAGCGACTGGACACATCCAGTCGACACACTGGATGCATCTGGTGTGAATCAGCGAAGTCGATGTTCAGTGAAATAGTTGATCGGATGTTGGGAGCGTCCGGTCTGGAGTGACCGGACGCGTTCGATTGGCCCAGAGCCGCTCTAGGAGCTCTCTAGAATCGACCGGACGCTACATCTCTTGCATCCTATCTAGAGTGACTGGACGCATTCGGTCGTCCTTGGGTGCTCTCTGGACTCGACCAGATGCTATGGCTCAGTGTCCGATCGTTTCTAAATAGCGCGTCTGGTCGGCCCTGGGAACTCTCTGGACTCGACCGAACGCTATGGCTTAGCGTCCGATCATTTCTTAATAGAGCGTCTGGTCGCAGATTGAATATGGCAGCAACATCTACTTCATTTTGAAATTGGACACGTGGCAGTCAGGTAGCGACCGAACGCATCCAATATACACGACCGGTGCGTCCGGTGCACACAACCTGCGCGTTCAGTCGACGCACAGTTAGACCAGTAATTGAGCCAATGGCTCTATTGTTTGGGGGTATCTATAAATACTGTTTGGCTGGCTCAAGCTCACTCTCTTGGCCATTTGCATTGACATAGCAACCTAGTGAGCTTAGCCAATGCCCTCCCACTCATCTCCATCATTGATTCATCATCTGTCGGTGCAGAAAGTGACCAACACATAAATATTTGTAGTTTTGCCATATGTTGTGATTGGATGTGGCCTAGCACTCAATGACACAGGGTTTATACTAGTTCAGGCAACATGCCCTATGTCTAGTTTGAGTCGGTTAGTGACTTTATTCCTGAGCCCAGGTGCTCGAAGTTTGCCGTGGGGTTACAAACGGAAGGGAGTAAGATGGGGGGCGCAAGTGGTCCGGACAGACTCTAGACCAAAGGGCCGAGAGTGACGGGAGCTTCTACGTGCGCTAAGTACTTGAGCATGTGCTCTGTTGGAATCCTTGGTCATTTGGATCATCTTGATCGTGTCGATCATGTGTGTTCGAATTGTCTGAGAGTCGTTCGATCGTTCTTCTTTTGGAGAGCGTGCATCCCCTTTTATAGATGAAGGGGTGGCTTTATAAGAGAGAGTGTGAGAGAAAGAGAGTGTGTGTGTGCTACCTAGTCTTGTTGCCCATGCCATCGGGTACAAGGCAGTTTGTTAGTGCCCACAACATTGTTGATGTCCGGATGCATCTGATAGGCTCCATCATGATCTTCTAGTATGGCCAATGTCGGCACCTACCATACTATAGGATAAATGTTGGCGCCCACAACATTGTTAGTGTTCTAATATTTCTAGAAGGTTGTGGTGCACCCTTCTGATAGGAGCGATGGAAGCAAGCGTCATTCCTCCTTGGCCAGGCCTTTTGGTCAGAGAGGTGGCTGGAGTCGGAAGCGACCATCAGAGTCAGTGGCGAGCTGGCCAGGCCTTCCAGTCGGAGAGGTGGGCCAAAGTTGGAGGCGAGCGTTGGTCCTCCTTGGCTAGGCCTTCTGTCTAGAGAGGTGGGCAAGAGTTAGAAGCATGCGCTGTTCTTCATCGGTCCTCCTTGGACAGGCCTTCCAGTCAGAGAGGTGGGCCAGAGTTAGAAATGAGCGTCGTTCTTCTTTGGCTGGGCCTTTCGGTCGGAGACTGGATCGTCCTTCTGGCCTATCGTTAGGTTTTTTGGGCTGGCCTAGGAGTTGTGTGTCATTTGTAGCATTGTCTGCTGGGCTGAGCTTTTACTAGGAAGCAGGTCCATGAGGTACCCTGGGTTTATGAACCCGATAGGAGCCCCCGAGCCCCTGGGCGATTCTGATAGAATCGTCTGGGGATTTTTTTTCTTGACGGCGGGTGTGCACGAGCGCACCCGCGGGTGTAGCCCCTGAGCCCCTGGGCGATTCGGGTAGAATCATCTGGGGGGTTCATCTTGGCAGAGGGGGAGTTCCTTGTTTTGATAGCGGGTGCACACAAGCGCACCTGTGGGTGTAGCCCCCGAGCCCCTAGGCGATTCAGATAGAATTGTCTTGGTTTTTTTTCATGTAGCTAGTAGGGGGATTTTTGTTTCGACGGCGGGTGCATGCAAGCGCACCCATGGGTGTAGCCCCCAAGCCTACATCTGACTAGTGAGATGGTTGGAGGCTGAGCATCTTGGTATTCTTTCTTAGGGCCGTAGACTATCGTTCGGGGTGTTCGCCCATGTTTGTCCTGCTCGCGACCTGTGCGGTCGGTTGATTTCTTGAGTCGGTGTCAGGCGACCTGAGCCCCTGAGCCCCATTGGGCTTGGAAGGGGTTGGTCTAGTTCCATGTGTTACCCTGTCTATGGTTTCCACAACTAGAGGGGCTAAGCTAACGTTGCTTGCCTCGATGGCTCAAGCGACGCGCTCGGTGAGCTCGCTAACGGGCATGTTCGAGTGGAATCCGGGTCCGTCATTTATGACGGGGTCGGTATAGCCCTCATGTGGCATTCCACTACTCCTTAACCCACATCTCGATAGATGTCCGGGTCATTCCGAAGACTGACCCAAGTGGCCCGCTAGCCTCCCCCTGATGGATATTCTGTGGGGTTGGCTCGAGGTTAGGATCGAACAAGAAGGTCGAGATGACCCTGTCTGCTTCAGAGCAGAGTGGGCAAGGGCCGCTAGGGCTCATCTGTGTTTTCTCCCCTAGCTCTGTTTGATGTGAGGTGGCCTCAAGCCCTTTGTGGACTGGCCTTCAAACCCTGGTCAGTCATTGCTCATGTTGAATGAGGCAACTTCTGCTTCGTGACACAACACGAAGTGTTGTGATGCATTTAACTGCATATGCGATGCTTCGAATGTATGGGATGAATGAATGAATGTGTGAATGCATGTATGAGAATGGATGAATGAATGATCATGCATCAGAAAAAATAAAGTGAGAGGGATCGGTAGAGTTACCTTGCTGACCCGAGTGACAGGCTTGAGGAGTTTTTATCGGATATGTCCGAATGGGGTCCATGCTTGTCGTTCATGACAAAGTCAGTCGTGGCCCACATGGGGCGTCCCTCTGCTCCTTACCTATCCCTCGGTATTCACCTGAGCCATCCGATCGACTCAGGAAGCATGTTGGTCTCTCTTTGTCAGAGATCCCATTGTTGGGCCCTTCCAAGTCTTGCCTGGGAAGGCAGAGAGCCGCCTATGCACAGTTGTTCCTTGTTTCCCATGCCTAGTGTGTGGTAGTGGTGGGCCATGCCTAGGCCACGTCCTATCTAACCAGGTGCCGTCTCGTCGAGCAGTGTGCATCCCATCAGTCAGGACGTGTCCCACCGCATCCCATCCACATTGAATGGGGGAAGGGAGAGGGTTTTTTGCCCCAATCCTTCACCTTTCCCCAACTGCTGCACCTCCTCTTTAAATAGGGGAAGGGAGAGGGCTTCTGTCCTGTTCCTTCATCTATTCCTCATCTACCGACTCTCCTCCTCCTTCCTTCTTGCCAAGAGCGTTCGTGTGCCATGGCGGTTCCTAGGAGAAAAAGGGGAGAGCGATGGAGAGGAGAAACTCATAGATCCGTTCATGAATCTGGTGCATAATGTCGAGCTGGAGGTCATCTTGCGTGAGCGAGTTGGTGCGGGCCACCTTCATCGAGAAGGGGGTGCTGCCGCCAAAGGAGGTGGAGCACTGGAGGGCTCCTGCGGGGGAGGATTTCCCATGACCTCAAGCCAGCGAGGTTGTCTCCTTCCTCGCCTTCCATGAGTGCGGGTTAGGATACCCCACGCACTGGTTCTTGCGAGGACTCCTCAATGAGTGGGGCCTAGAGCTACGACACCTCAATCCGACTGGGGTGCTATACATCGTTGGATTCGTCACCGTGTACGAGGCCTTCCTTGGGATGGAGCTGCACGTGGACTTCTTCCAGTGAATCTTCACTAACTGAGCTTTGTCAGAGGGGAAGCCAGCTAGGACCACGCCGATTAGTGGCTTTGCCCTGCAGAAGAAGCTAAGCTCATCGGGCTTGTACCCCGCGTACACCCCCTACAATTCCAATTAGGGGTGGCACAGGGAATGGTTCTACATCAGGAACCCAGCGAAGGTGCCATTCCCGCCTTTCATCGGTAGGAGGCCGGAGAGGTAGGAGAGCTAGTCGTGGGGCCCCGCCAGTAGGCAGAACAAGAAGCTGGAGATTATCGGGGTGGAGCTCCAGAAGTTGATGCAGCACGACTTTGACGGGGTACGGGTGTTCAACACCTTCTTTTGCCATTTGGTCACCCCATTGGCAGAAAGGACATGGCCGATGTGGATGTACACTAGCTCAATGGACCTCGACCACGCGTCACTGGAAGAGTTGGTGACGGACAAGGTCTGGAGTCGACTTGATCAGGTGTTGCAACAGAGGTCCAAAGAGACCCTTGATGGAAAGCCTAGACCTCTTCACGCTGCAAAGCTATCCAATCTGGTATGCTCCCCTCTTCTTACTCCATGTTCTTTTCCCCTTTTGCTCTCCTATATCTTGACTTCGAGTCATCCGTTTTGTAGGGACTCGAAGTTTACAAGTCCTGGCCGCATCTTCCGAAGGGGCCAGAGGGCGTGGCTCGGCAAGCCGCCCCGAAGGAGGTGGTGGTTGAGAAGAAGAAGAAGAGAGCTAAGAAGGCTCAATGGAAACATGGGAAGGATATGGAGATCACCCGGCATGTGCGGGCCGGGGAAAATAGGAGCGACGTCGAGGCGGAGCTCGAGTCGGAGGATCCCATGGAGATGGGTGACGATGTGATCTCCTCTAAGGACGAGGGGGGCCAGGAGGTAGCCATGACCTCAGTGGAGCGTCATGAGCCTATAGCTGCATCCACCGCCGGCGGGTGAGAGGCAGAGAGGCGCGGTGATGTTCTCGTGCCAAGGAAGCACACTGCGAGCTCAGACGCTGTCGACGAGCGGGAAGCAAAGCGGACACGATTGCCGTGCCCTTCGGAGGCATCGCCGACCTTGTCCCCACCTGCTCTGGGTGTGCTAGAGCAGGCCAGGTGGTTGGAGGAGTGGGCTTACACCCATGGATCTTCGGGGCCAGTGCCAGCGCGTGACCCGCAACCGGGGGATGCCCCACCAGCTACTACGGTCGATGTGCCTTAAGCCGGTGGTCGCGGTGACCTATGACCGAGTGGGAGCCGGTCGGGTTGACTCCCCCCGGTCGAAGTGAGGGGGCGTGGGTCATGGCCTATGAGCGATCCTCGCTCGGTGGGCCCATTGCCTGTGGGTCAAGGCTTCAGAGCCCTGCCGCTTACATCCCGGTATGCTTTCTTCGTTTCTTTTCGATCTCATAGTTTGAGTTTTTTGGAGTGCGACTGACCTATACTTTTTCGACAGTGGCCAAATGTTGCCGAGGTTGAGCATCACCCTGCCTCCTGTGCAGGAGGAGTCGAGGCCCACCTTGCATCGCGTCACGACGAGTGGCAAGGACAGCAGGGTGGTGGTGGTGTGACCTTCCCTTCTGAGGGCGGCACCTACTAGTCAATCGCGAGTATGGTGGCAGCGGTGACGATGATGTTGGTAGCGATCCTGGTGGTGATGGCGGAGGCCATGTCAGAGGTGACCCTTGTGACCCCTCCTACATCAGTTGTGGTGGAAGAAGGGAGGGAGACCAGGCTCCCTGCCTCGTCGGTCAAAGGGCTACATGGCTCGCCCTCCCGGTCGGAGCTAGAGGTGTTGGGGGGAGACGCGACCAGGCCGAAGGCGGAACATCCATCGGCAGGCCATGAAATTGAGATAGTGGAGGTCTCCTCCGATGGTGAAGCAGGTGATAGGGTGGTGCCGGCGGTTCCTTCATAGGAGCTGGTGGTGGTCCGATCATCGGCTAGGCCTTCTAGCGGGCTAGGGGCTACTAACCTGGTGTGGCCCTACCCCGAGGACCCAAGGAAGGTTCGGTTTGTCCTTTGGGATGAGCAGGAGGATCAACTTTGGGATGTGCTTGGGGGAGAGGACTTGCCATGGAGTCCGACCTCGCCCAAACCAGGGTGAAGCTTGAGGAGGCCCTAGAGCGGGTCAAGTCCGTCTAGTAGGCGATTACTGTCGACCTGCCCTACATCATAGAGGTAGGTTTTTTGCGTTCATCCATGGCTCCTTGGTCTTCCACTAGTTATCTCAGCGTGTTTGCCTCTTGTGTTGTAGGGCTTGGAGGAGATGTCGAGCCGCAAGCCTTGCTTCCTCCGATAGGAGCATGACTGGGAGGCCGTGATGTCATGGTGGGTCATCGAGCTTGAGCACGAGCTAGAGTCCACCCACCGTGAGTCTCAAGGCTAGATGGCTGAGGCGACGGAGGCGCGGGTGGTGGAGCTACTTGTGGCGGAGCGGGCGACTACCGCTGAGTGGGGTCTTGAGGCGGTGAAGGTCCGCCAGGCAGAGATGGAGGCAGTTCTCCAGAAGTCCTTGGTAGAGACTGAGGCAGCGCTCTAGGGTTCCCTGGAGGCCCTAGAGTTAAAGCGGAAGGCCCTAGAGTCAGAGCGAAAGGCCTAGTCAGAGGTCGACCAGGAAGTGCTCACGCTCTAAGGCTAGGTGCTCGGGACGATGGAGGTGAACGCTCGACTACGTGAGCAGGTGACTCGGTAGGAGGAAGGGCTTTCCATCCTCGAGAACACCTGCCTTGGTATGTACCTTTTCTGCTTTTGGTTGATGTCTTGGTTTTTTTCCTTGAGCCTGCTTCTGACCTCGTCATCCTTCTTCTAGAGCTAGGCTGAAAGGTTGGTTCTCTATAGCAGGTCCTAGAGATGGCTAGGGCGACGATTGGCCAAAATATAGAGGCGTTGGCTGAGTCCCTTGAAGAGTGACGTGCTCTTGAGAGGGAGCTTGACCAGCTTTGCAACGTCACCCAGGTCATCATCTCGGAGCTCTTCAGGTCGGCACCAAGCACTAGTGCGCCCACCATCCGACTAGCGGAGGTCCTGGATGAAGTGCGGGCACTCATCACCGACGGGATGTTCTATGGGACGTCAAGGGTGCTAACTTTGGTGGCGACACACCACCCAGACTTGGACTTCATCGCCATCTGCAGCAGGTATGCCGACGGCTGGGGCCCGGAGGCCATCCATGCGCTCGGGGAAAGCTTGCTGCCACACACATAGTTGGTGGCCGAGCAAGTCTTCGCGCAGTGGGTGATGGACACCCGCTGCACGAATGTAGCCAAAGGCGTGCGTGAAGAAGTCGTCCAGCCTATGGATGGAGCGGAGCCTGGGTTGGAAGCGATCGTCGCCCCGCCTCTAACCAAGCTGAGCATCGTGCAGTCGGAGAGTCAGCAACCCCTACCTTCACCGGTCGCACCATCAGCCGATGCCACTAGGCAGCCATAGTGGGAATTAGAGTAGTTTAGCAGATGTAAAAGTTAAGTTCGTGGGGGAGCCCCTGTGTGAACAGTTCATATTCATGAATACATCCGTTTTGTTTTGTGATGAATCACTTTGTTTGGGGAAGCTTGTCCCATCCGTTCCTTATTTTTACCCTAGCATAACTTTGTTTTTATTCTTTCTTTTTTCACACCTGCCTATTTGAATCATAGGCTGCAACATTAAGAACCCAGGCATGGGCCATGAGGTTCAGCTGCGCATAACCATAGGTAGTGGCGGGGTGCGATCAGTCAGAATGTTTAAAGCAAAGTCACATAAGGTAATTAAAGGAACAGACTACCCTTTCGTTTGGGTAGAAAAGCATTTACCATATGATTGTAAAAAAGAAAAAGGGAGGTGGTATCACACCCTTGCGGAGCCCTCGAGTGACCCGGGCTGAGAGTGTTTAGGTTGGGGTGCTTGTAGGAGCAAACGTTAAGTGAAACAAAGCGATAAGATAGAATTTTTAGGGGAAGAAATGACATAACTGTTCAATGTTACAAGTGTTGGTGAGAACATTGCCGTTGTCGTCCTTCAGTCAGTAGGCGCCCGGTCGGATTACTTCGGTCACTATGTAGGGTCCTTCCCAAGGCGGAGAGAGTTTGTGCTTCTCCTTGGTCGATTGGGTCCTTCGAAGCATGAGGTCTCCGACCTTGAGGATCCTTCCTCTGATTTTCCTCTCGTGGTACCTACAGAGAGTCTGCTGGTACCAAGCAGAGTGGATGATGGTCATCTCATGGGCCTCCTCAAGCAGGTCAACGGCGTCTTGCTGAGCCTCCATGGCTTAGTCATGGTCGAAGGCCTTCACTCTTAGGGTGCCATGGTCGAGGTCGAAGGGCAACACTGCTTTAGCTCTGTAGGCCAGGAAGAAGGGTGTGAACCCTATGGATCGGTTTGGGGTTGTTCTTAGACTCTAGAGGATCACGGGGACCTCTGCAACCCATCGTCTAGTGTACTTGTTCAGTTGGTCGAAGATGCGCGGCTTGAGTCCTTGGAGGACCATGCCATTGGTCCGCTCGACCTAACCGTTAGTACGTGGATGTCCGACCGAGGCCTAGTCGATCCTGATGTCGTATCCATCACTGAAGTCCAAGAACTTCTTGTCGGTGAAGTTAGTTCCATGGTCTATGATGATATAGTTAGGAACATCGAACCGGTAGATGATGTCGAGGAAGAATTTGATCACCTCTTCCGAGCGAATGTTGGTGATGGGCTTGGCCTCTATCCAATTGGTGAATTTGTCTATCACTACGAGTAGATGAGTGAAGCCGCCCGATCCCTTTTGAGGTGTCCTACCATGTCAAGGCCCTAGACCATGAATGGCTAGGTGATGGGGATGGTTTGAAGCTCTTGTGCCGACAAATGGGTCTGCCGAGCATAGAACTGGCATCCTTCACACCTACGGATGACCTCCTCTGCATCTCATAGCGCGATGGACCAGTAAAAACCTTGCCAAAAGGCTTTTTCGGCCAGTGACCTCAGGGCCACGTGATGTTCATAGATTTCATCATGGACCTCGAGGAGGAGCTGCTTCCCTTGGTTGGTAGGGATGCACTTCATGAATATCCCCGATGGACTTCATATATAAAGTTCACCACCAAGCGCGATGAAGGTCTTGGCACATCGAGCGATCCATCGAGCTTCAGTCCTCTCAGGCAGGAGAACCTCCTCGAGGAGGTAGGCAAGTAGCGGTGCTCGCTAGTCGGTTTGATCGAGTGCCAACATGGTGACACAGAGGTACTAGGGTCAGAGCACTGAGTCGACATCGAGGTGTGTCTGGATGGGACCATCTAGGATGCGGGCGGATGGCTTGTGGAGGTCGTTGATGAAGACCCCGTTCAGAGATGAATCCCACCTGGTAGCCAATTTTGCAAGAAAATCGACAGCATCATTGTCCTTTCGGGGGACATGATGTAGCTTGATCCCCCTAGAATTTGTCCTCAAGCATGCACACCTCCTGGCAGTATGCTGCCATGAGGGGGCTTTTGCAAGAGGACTCCTTCATAACCTAGTTGATGACCAGCTCTGAGTCGTCGTGAATGTAGAGTCGCGTGGCGTCGAGCTTGATGGTGATTCGCAGTCCGTTGATTAGGGCCTCGTACTTCATGGGGTTGTTTGAGGCTAAAAAGTGGAGGCGGATGGTGTAGTAGAGCCTACTCCCATCCGAGGAGATTAGAACCACTCCAGCCCCTAAGCTGGGCGCCATTATGGACCTGTCGAAGTACATCGTCCAGTACTCATGGGTGACATCCGGGGTCAGAAGCTGGACCTCTATCCATTCGGCGACAAAGTCTACGAGAGCCTAAGATTTAATAGCGGTACGGGGAATGTACCTAATGTCGTGGCCCATGAGTTCGAGTGCCCACTTGGAGATCCATCCTATGACATCATGGTTGCGGACAATGTCTCTGAGCGGGTATGAAGTGACGACCGCGACTTCATGGTCGGTGAAGTAGTGCAGGAGCTTTCAAGTCTCCATCATCATGGTGTATAGGAGTTTCTGTACCTAGGGGTACCAGACCTTGGGGTCGGTAAGTACCTCCTCGATGAAGTATACAGGTAGCTGGACCTTAAGGTGGTGTCCTAGCTCCTCCCTTTCGATGACTAGGGCTACGCTAACCATGTGGTTGCTTGCCGTGATGTAGAGGAGGAGGGGTTCCCCCCATTCAGGAGCGACGAGGATTGGGGCTGACGTCAATGACACTTTGAGGCTCTACAAAGCCTGCTGTGCTTCCTCAATCCAAGCGAACATGTTTGTCCTTTTGAGTAGCTTGTAGAGGGGCATCCCCTGTTTGTCGAGCTAGGAGTTTAATCGGCTCAGGGCGGCCAAACAGCCGATGAGCCTCTATACGCCTTTGACGTTGCATATAGGGCCCATGTTGGAGATGGTCATGATTTTTTTGGGGTTGGCCTCGATGCCACATTCGGACATGATGTATCCAAGCAGCTTTCCCTTTGGAACCTCAAAAACACATTTTTCAGGATTCAATTTGATGTTGAACCTTTGGAGGTTCACGAACGTCACGGCTAAGTTTGCGATCAGGTCACAAGCTTGAGTCGTTTTGACCACTATGTCATCAACATAGATGACGATTGTTGGTTTTGGCCGCTCAGCTTGATCAGGCTGATCGAGCGGGTTGATTTGATCGACGAAGCATTGCGACATGCACCTTTGGTAGGTGGCACCAGTGTTCTCCAGACCAAAGGGCATGGTTGCATAACAGTATGAACCATACAGGGTGATGAACGAGATTATGAGCTGATCAGACTCTTTCATCACGATCTAGTGATAGCCTGAGTAGGCATCTAGAAAGGAGAGGATCTCGCATCCCAAGGTGGAGTCGACTATCTGGTCTATGCGCGGCAAAGGAAAGTGATCCTTTGGACATGCTTTGTTGAGGCCAGTATAATCAACGCATATTCTCTATTTCCCCGTCTTCTTTTTAATAAGAATAGGATTGGCAAGCCAGTCAGAGTGGAATACCTCTCTGATGAAGCTAGCTGCTAGGAGTTTGGTGACCTCCTCGCCTATGGCCCTACACCTCTCGTCGTCAAAGCGACATAGGTGTTGCTTGGTGGGCTTTGAGCCTAGGATGAGGTGTAGTGCGTGCTCGGCGACCTCCCATGGTATGCCTGGCATATCGAAAGGTTTCCATGCGAAGACATCATGATTGGCACGTAGAAAGTTGGTGAGCTCGCATTCCTATTTGGTCGGGAGCTAGGTCCCGATCCGCACCATCTTGTTAGGGTTAGCGGGGTTGATCCCCATCGCCTTAGTTTCCTCGAGTAGGCTAAAGGCAGTCGAAGAGGTTGGCTTGTTGCAATCCAGGCTACTAGGGTCGGCAACTCCCATAGCCGTGGGAGCTCAGACAAGTTGATGATGGTAGTGGTGAGCTTGTAATGCTCATGGTCGCACGTGAAGGCGTGCGAGAAGTTGCTACCCATAGTGATGACGTCGTTCGGTCCTGGCATCTTCAACTTTAGGTAGGTGTAGGTGGGGACCGCCATGAACTTGGCGTAGCATGGCCACCCCAAGATGGTGTGGTAAGACCCTAGGAAGTCCACCACCTCGAAGGTAAGCACCTATGAGCAAAAAGTTGGCTCGGTTGCCAAATGTGATGGGCAGGTCAATCTGCCCGAGCGGGTATGCCTGCGCTTCTAGGATTATGCCATGGAAGGGAGAGCTCGCCAAACGGAGCTTCGACTAGGAAATGCACATGGCGTCGAGGGTGTCAACATAGAGGATGTTGAGGCCACTGCCTCCTTCCATCAGCACCTTGGTGAGGCACTTCTTGCTGACGATGGGGTCAACGACTAGCGGGTAGCATCCCGGTCAGGCGATGTGGGATGGATGGTCCCTTTGATCAAAAGTGATTGGTGATTCTAACCAACAGAGGAAGGAGGGGACTGCTATCTCGGCGACACATGCCTCTCGGTAGCGCACTTTGTGCTGGTGCTTGGAGTAGATAGCGTCGGATCCCCCGAAGATCATGATGCATTCCTTAGGGTCGGGAAAGCTATCCCCATCCTTACCCGTTGTGCCTCCTTTCTTGGCTGCTGCCTCCTTGCCCTTATCTTCTTTCGGCCCACTAGCCTATCGCAGGAAGCGCTTGAGGAGCTCACAGTCCTTGTAGAGGTGCTTGACGGGTAGGCATGGTTGGTGTTGGGGCTATCCATGAGCTTGTTGAAGTGGCCAGGCAGACCCTACTGGGGATGCTTGCCCGCGTGATCGACCACGGCAACCAACATGGAGTTGGCCAGTCGGTGTCGATCCTTCTTGTTCTTTTTGCCCCTCTACATGGAGGGGCCCTCGTCTTGATCCTCGTGCTTGGCCTTGCCCTTGTCCTGGCCTCCGTTGAGGACCACTCCGACCACCTCCTCGTCGGAGGTGTGGTTCGTGGCAACATCGAGCAGGTCGTGGGTGGTACGGGGCTTTAGGCAGCCAAGCTTGTGGATCAGGGACTCATAAGTTGTCCTAGAGAGGAATGCGCTGATGACGTCCATGTCGATGACATCAGGAAGGGAGTTGCACCACTTTAAGAACCTACGGATGTAGTCCTGTAGGGACTCGTTGGGCTCCTGCTGGCAGCTCTTGAGGTTCCAGGAGTTCCCTAGGTGGACATGCGTCCCCTAGAAATTCTCAACGAAGGTCCTCTTGAGGTTCACCCAATCACGGATGTTGTCGCACGAAAGAAATTCGAGCCATGCTCGAACATGTTCCGCCATGCAAATGGGGAGGTACTGAATGATGAAGTGGTTATCATCCACCCCGCCGGCTCGATAGGTGAGCTAGAAGTCCTCGAGCCATATACCGGGGTTCGTCTCCCCGGTATACTTGGCGATGTTGGTAGGCGGTCAGAAGCGCTGCGGAAATGGCTCTCTCTGGATGCATCGGCTAAAGGCTTGTGGTCCTAGGCCATTCGGGCTAGGACTCTAGGCATTGGGTCGGCGACCACGCCTAGGGTGTGTCTCGCCGGTCCCATTGATGGTCCGGTCGGAGCCCATGCTGCCTACTCTCACCATCGCCCGATGGACGTCATCGTCATGCCAGGCCTGACGTCGGTTGTTGATGATGCTACGAGTGTCTCGATTTGGCCTGAGGTGTTCGAGCACAGGTGACCGGTGTAGAGCGAGCATTGGGCCTGGTTGTGGCATAGCTGTGGCCTCCTATTACGTGCCCGGCGGCTGTAGCAGCAAGTGGATGGAGCGATGTGTCTGGTGCGTCCCCGCTCCCCTAGTGGGTAGTGAGGCCACGAGTCAGTGTCGCGACGCGGAGCTCTCCACCTGTTGAATGGCGGCGGTCTCCACTAGCGCCCAGAGGTTTCGATGGACTGCCTACTCCTGTGGGTCGATGGGCTCAGGAAGGCCGCGCAGAAGCATCGCCGCCACGGTGATGTTCTGACCAGCCCGAGTGAACTATGGGGGATCGTTCCCCCCATAGATGATGTTGCACTGAACGTAGAGGGCGTGACCCTAGGAGCTGCTCACCAGGTTACGCACATAGGGCACATCATGGTGTGCTGAGCGTGCCAGCATAGGTGGCTGCTGGTTCTACCACCTTTGTCGTAGCTCCTCGCCATGCTCCTGGGCACACGCGAGGGCATCCGCGCGAGGGTCCTGAGGGGTGTGGGTTTGAAGAGACTCCACCACCACCAGTGGCTGTCCTAGAGCATCTACCATAGTGTACTTGTGGGATAGAGGGTGGCTAGATGCCATGACATCACCGATGCTAGAGCCGTCGCTCTCAACATCATCATCCATGAGGTCGTGAAAAGAGGCGGGAGCATAGCTCGCCATCCCCACAAATTTGGGTGGAGGAGGGGGTGGCGCCAGCATCTTTTGGAGCCCCCATGCATACCCATCCACGGGGGATGCGAGGCCATAGGAGAACCGGTCGCACGACGGTCGCGGCAGGAACAATGGGGTCCCTCCGAAGAATTGGTGGAAAATAGTAAATAGTGAGTAAATAGCAGTATGTACATTACTCACAGTGGGGTTTGAGCCTAGCATAGGCTCGGAGTGAAGTATAGGCGCCTTGTCATCGAGGTCGCCAGGAGTTCCAGAGCCGACAGAGGGGGCTCCTCCAACGGGCGCCGGAACAAGTGCCTTCTTGCGAAGCCGAAGCACGCTGAGTTGGTCGGCGACGAAGTCCAAGCTTCCAAAGAGGAAGGCCTGGGATAGCTCGAAGATGGGTGGAACCCACATCCCAACTGGTGGAAGTGTGGAAAACTCCAGTGAGCTGAAGCGAGTCATATTGCTTGAGCCTGCCATGGCGAAGGTGGCGGAAAGGTTGGCCATCCGATGACCAAAAGCATGAACGTACGGCGTCTTCCCCACGGACGACACCAACTATCGGTGCAGAAAGTGACCAACACATAAATATTTGTAGTTTTACCATACGTTGTGATCAGATGTGGCCTAGCATTCAATGACACAGGGTTTATACTGGTTTAGGCAACGTGCCCTACGTCCAGTTTGAGTCGGTCGGTGACTTTATTCCTAAGCCTGGGTGCTCGAAGTTTGCTGTGGGGTTACAAATGGAAGGGGGTAAGATGGGGGGCGCAAGCGGTCCGATTAGACTCTAGACTAAAGGGCCTAGAGTGACAGGAGCTCCTGCGTGCGCTAAGTATTTGAGCATGTGCTCTGTTGGAATCCTTGGTCGTTTGGATCATCTTGATCGTGTTGATCGTGTGTGTTCGAATCATCTAAGAGTCATTCAATCATTCTTCTTTTAGAGAGAGTGCATCCTCTTTTGTAGATGAAGGGGATGACTTTACAAGAGAGAGTGTGAGAGAAAGAGTGTGTGTGTGCTACCTAGTCTTGTTGCCCATGCCGTCGGCTACAAGGCAGTTTGTCGGCGCCCACAACACTGTTGATGTCCGAATGCATGTGATAGGCTCCATCGTGATCTCCTGGTATGGCCGATGTCGGCGCCTACCATACTATAGGATAAATGTCGGCGTCCACAATACTATTGGTGATCTAACATGTCTAGAAGGTTGTGGTGCATCCTTCTGACACGGGCTGATAGTACTGTCCTGCAGGTGCACAGGGTACGATCCCTGATATTGCGGTTGACTAGAGTGCCCTGCCTTACTTGCTCTATCCGTTTCCTAGGTCTTCACCGAATGGGCGTTCCTGGTCGGTCGTTCCCCAGTCGGCTCTGGCCTCCCGGTCAGAGAAGAGCTATAAGAAAAGGTTTGGTGTACTCCTGATCAGAGAAGCGAGTCAGAGTCAAAGGTGAGTGTCATCCCTTATCGGCTAGGCCTTCCAGTCGGAGAGGTGGGTTAGAGTTGGAAGCGATGGAAGCAAGTGCCATTCCTCCTTGGCCAGGCCTTTCGGTTGGAGAGGCGGCTGGAGTTGGAAGCGAGTGCCGAAGTCGGCGGTGAGCTGGCCAGGCCTTCAAGTCAAAGAGGCAGGCCAGAGTTGGAGGTGAGCGTCGGTCCTCCTTGGCCAGGCCTTTTGGTCGGAGAGGCAGACCAGAGTCAAAAGTGAGCGCCGTTCTTCGTCGATCCTCCTTGGCTAGGCCTCCGGTCGGAGAGGCGGATCAGAGTCAGAAGCGAGCGCCATTCTTCATTGGGCGGGCCTTCTGGTCGGAGACTGGATCATCCTCCTGGCCTATCGTTAGGATTTTTGGGCTGACCTAGGAGTTGCACGTTGTTCATAGCGTTGTCTGCTGGGCCAAGCTTTTGCTGGAAAGCAGGTCCTTGAGGGACCCCGGGTTTATGAATCCGACATCATCTTTATGAGATTGGGAGAGAATCCAAGTGCATTACTCGAGTGATTGCATCTAGAGGCACTTGGTGTTTGTGTTTCGCTATGTGATTCGCTTGTTACTCTTGATGGTTGCTGCCACCTAGATGGCTTGGAGCAGCGAGGATCGTCGAGCGGAGGTTGGTGATTGTCTTCGGCTCTGATCATGGTAATTGTGAGGGGTTCTTGACCTTTCTCTGACGGAGAGTCAAAAGGTACTCTAGTAAATTGCTCATGGCTTATGTGATCCTCATCTTGTGTTGGTGAGGGTTTGACAGGTGATGTCAATCAGCTCGTGAACCTCCAAGTGAGTGAATCGCCACAACGAGGATAAGCTTGTCGGCAAGCAAGTGAACCTCGGTAAAAAATTATTGTGTCATGATTTGATTATGAGGTGATTGGTCTTTATTGGTATTCATTCTTATGATTGATTGGTTCATTCCTCGACTTGGCGGTATAACCATCTTTCTTACTTTCTCTTTACATTACCGCAAACTAGTTGTCAAGTTCTTTAGTTTAGCTAGTCGTGAGAGCTTGTAGTTTGGTTAGTGTGGCTCTTTAGTTAGCCTTTGAGAGCACACTAACTTAGTGTAGGGACATAGCCATTGTGTGGATAGAGACTATATAAACTAGAATTATGGTAGGTGGCCTGCATTTTTAGTAGGCTAATGCAACACTCGTTTCGTCTCATATTTGTCTAACAGGTTTGCTAAGTGTTGTTGTAGAAAATTTTAATAGGCTATTCACCCACCTCTAGCCATTAAGACCTTTCACAAGGGCAGCAGGTGCATATAGCATATATTTTATTATATTAATGTTAATTGTTTGCTATGCTATTTAAAACTACTATGTTAGTACCAATTATGATATATGTTTATTCTCTCATTTTGCATAATAGTTTATTCCTTTTATATTTACTTTGTTTTTAAGCACTAATATTCCATCATATTATAGTACTCTTAATGTTTGTTCTAACACATCCATTTATAATTTGAACTAGGATGGGGGATCATCATCCGTAGTACCCCATTCTTGAGGTGCACTACGACAAGGATCACCGAGTCAAGCACCTGTCGGAGCTTCAGGAGGACTTGCTACCTCTTAGACTACGCATGCACCAGCCGCACCGCTGGGACGAGCGATACCGGCCGTACATATAGCATGCCAGCTTCCTTGAGATCGTCTGGGTCTTCAACACTAGGCTACCGATCCTCGACCCTGCACTTCTCACTGCTGCTGTCGATACATATGATTTGATACACGTTTGGTGAAGTATAAAGCATTGATTTGTCTCATTGTTTGAATTAAAAAGGTTCTTGTATTGAATTAAAAACCCACAGGTGGAGGCTAGAGACCCACACCTCTTGCCTTCCTTGCGGTGAGATGACTATCATGATGTAGGATGTGAAGATGATTATGTGTCTGCGGTTGGGAGATCTTCCAGTGACTGGGATCCTTGATAACGATCATTGGATGGACTTGGTGGAGCAGTTCTATGGTAGAAGACCACCCAAGGATGAGGATGCTAAGAGAGCAAAGTAAGAATTTCTACATTCCAAACATTACCATTTTGACACCAGCACATGCAAGTCTTTGGTTGGTCTCTTATATCACAAATATATGTTATGGTCTAAGTCTGTCGTTGATCTACATATTCTCTAAATTATTTTGCTATTTAAATAGAGGGTGTAGTACATAACTTTTATGATGTGTATTGTCTTTATCTAATTTAATGTTTATTTTTGTTCCCTCAGCTCTCATGTAATTGTCCTTCCAAAATTTTAGGAAAACATCCGGTGTTAGTTCAGTCTGGATAACAGAAAACTTCGGGCTCCGCTGTACCCAGACACTCCAGAGCAGGAGATCGAGAGGTATGCTAGGGTGTGGCTATGGAACTTCTTAGGCGCCTTCCTGTTCCCTGATGCATCGGGTAACACCATCAGCTGGGCCTTCCTCAACATACTAAGCCAGCCATGGGAGAATATAGGAGCATACAGCTGGGGCAACGCGGTCCTAGCATGGATCTATCATCAGCTCTGCATTGCCTACCGATGCAGTACAGGAGGTGCCAACCTAAGAGATTGCTCCCACCTACTATAGGTTTGGTGTTGGGAGCGATGGCCAGTCAGGAGGCCCGTTGTTCACAGCTTACCTGTAAGTGCATCGATTTTTTATTTTCCTCAAACTTGATGCCACACTTGTGACTGACTATCCTATTCAATGCAGGCATGGAATCACGTGGACATAGGACCAACTGCTGTGTACGTCTGGCAAGAAGCGAAGGTAGTTAGAGGGAACCCGAAGCGACAGTACAGGCAGTACTCGGACACGCTAGACGTCCTAACATAGCACCAGGTAACGACCACTTTGATACTGCTAGTCAGTGTTGTTGCCTTTTTATTATTCTCAAAACCTAACTATAGTTACCTAACTTTTAGGTGAATTGGTGTCCTTAGTCCAAATTCGAGCTAGAGGGGTACTTGAGTCCTCGCACTGAGGAAGAGTCGGACGAGTGGCTTTTTAATGTGCCACTAATTTTCTTCCATGTGGTTGAGATGCACTACCCTATAAAGGGTGTATAGGCAGTTTGGAAGATTGCAGCCATGCCCACCGCCGTTGTACACAACCAACAAAAAAGTTGTACGGGTGCGATGACTATAACATAATAATTTAGCAGTCATGTGCATACATACAACCACTAATTTACGTTAAACTTGTAGGTATGATCGAAGGAACAGGTACAAGAAGAAGAATTGGGCCGTGACGCACGCGGGGTACATCCACGACTGGGAGAATAGGCAAAGGGTCCTGATCGCCGAGAAGCCACCGCACGACCAACGCAACTTCGATCGCTACCTCCAATGGTTGCATAGGAGTACCTACACACATATGCAGGCCTCCTACACTAACAAGCCGATTAATGAGGACGAAGACGAGGATGACACCGCTGATGCATACGACGAGGCGACAAGGATGAAGACACAGCTTCAGAGAGCCCCGCTACAGAGATACGTGGTAAAAAATTTGAATTTCAATACAACTGCACGTCAGCGTTCCTATGAATTGTAGTGATACGAACTTACCTCGATTGTGTATGCAGGCAACACAGTTGACAAGTCTATCCAATGAAGCAGCCGTGCGACTTCACGAGACCAGAGGGGAGCCGCACATCATTCTACACGTCTTCGTCGATGTACATTTTATTCTCAAAGCCATGACAGTGGTTAAATAGTTCCCATGACTCATTCATCCATGTTTTCTTTTTTTGTAGAAAGTGAAGAGGAGTTGCAAGAAGCTGGCATAGAAGCTCAGCTGCGTGGATACTCCATAGGAGATGCCTTATGACCCGGACCTGTCTAGTTCCTTACGCTCGAGCACTATACCGACACGAGCAGGTTCCTTCGACACGATGGCTGCTGGGATCTCTTATTTTCGTACTCCCGGCAATGCAGGCAAGGGTCCTACAGAGCACGACGTTGAGGAGGATGAGGACGAGGACGAGGAGGACTCTGATGAGATTGGGATGTCTCAGCTTGGTGATGCACCATTTCCTACACAGTTCGACGAACAAGTACTTGAAACAACCATACGCCATATACGTCATAATTACTTAAACATTGTAAGTAACGATGCCTATATTATAATTGCAGGGTCCTAGTTACACTCAGCAGTACCGCTGGGTGTACCGCCAGCGAGACTGTACCGACGTTGGGTTCACCCCTAATGTGTTGCCTTCATGTCCGAAGAGGCAGCGACGTCCGCGGTACCCATATACTCCTGGGTCATAGGAGTTCTTTAGAATGACATGATGCACCTGTACTCGGACACCCATATACGGATGGAACATATAGTATATCGAGTAATGTCGAACTTATGTATTGATGAACTTGTGTCGTAGTTATGACTTCCTGAACTTATGTCGAACAGAGGTATTGTCGAACTTGCGATGAACTTGGGACGTGCACTAATTAGTATTGCTGAACTTTTGTATTGATTGTCTCGTGCACTTAACTTTTCTGCTGACCTATTCATTAAACCGACGCGGCGAAATAACTTGGCTCATGTGAGACATAACAGAAGTGCCTTGTTCCATTTGCTGCTGCTTTGACCGCCGCGCCATGGCTGGGGCGCGTCAGCCTTGCCGCGCCATGATAGGTGGCGCGACATCGACGTACATCGGCCCCGCCACGTCAACGGTCGCTGCGGCCGTTGACAGCCCTATGCCGCGCCGCCATGCATGACGTGACAGCGTGAATTTGCTGTGTCATGCAAACAGGCTCGTCCAAAAATGTTACTTAAAAAAACAGTGTTAGAATTAAAAATAATTTAAAAAAGTGTTAAAAAAAATTCTCACGGGGAAGGTGCGACAACAGTCGGCGTCAGGTTACATTACATGTACAAGTTCCGGGCAAAATGGAGATGCAGACGATGTGCAGAGAGTGGATGCCTGAAGAAAGTCGCCGATGTTGACGATCAGAGCGCCGGGCAGGGGAGGGACGTCCACCCAGCCCCTGCGGTCGAGGAGCACCTGCTGGCCGCCCATGCCGTCCTGCAGGAGGACGGTGACGAAGGTGGCGTCGGCGTGCCTGCTGGTGCCGAGGGTGAGGTGCGGCTCCGGGCACGGCGGGTAGTAGTGGCTCGCCACGTTCAGGCTGTGCGCGCAGCCCATCTCGCGCAGGTGGTCGCTGGCCAGCTCGAGCGACTCCGACAGCAGCTCCAACACCCACAGCGCCAGCTTCGTCGCCGCGTCGCCGTACTCCAGCATCACGTACCTTACAGCCTCGGGCAGCTCCTCAGGCCGCGGCGGGTCCGGCGCCAGCTCGCAGAAGAGGGTGTCGCGCCAATTGGCGGCCGCCGACTGGAAGAGGTCGTAATCGGAGCTGAACCTCACCTTGTGCGCGGTGTCCCTGGTGTAGAAGCGCCGTTTCACCTCCGCTCGCTGCTCGTTGAACCGCCTCACCCCGGCGAGCACGCCGCCCATGAGCTCCCGCGGCACGCCATGGTTGGTCACCTGGAAGAACCCCACGGTCTCGGCCGCGCGCTTCACCCGGGCGGCCACCTCTCCCCGCGGTGCTGCAGCCGCGAGGTCGATGACCGGGATGGTGCCGGCGGCTACGTCGGTGGACGGTGGGGATGAGATCGCCTCCAGGGAGTCTGGGGCGTGGCGGAAGATGGCCGTGACGCCGGCGTCGACGAGCCCCTTCACGCCCGCCTTGGTGTCGTCGAACGCTTGCAGCTCGCGCCGCCGGTCAAAGCCGTCGGAGGCCACACCGGCTGCCGGTTCGGTGGCAGACATCGATGGTGTAGTTGGTGGTGGGGCTCTGCGCGCGACGGGCGAGATAAGATAAGCGGGATGGGATCAGTCATCCATGGGCCATCGATCTCAATCGTGCTGGGCGCCTGGTGGTGGCTGGAGGCGGATGCAAGTATTTCAGGACTTGGGATTTTTTTTCCGAGTCCAAAGGCGATGGCAACCACTGAAGGATATTTTCGCCCGGGCAATGCACGGCTCCATTCCCACGGTCACGCAACTCCAGCGCAGGCACCAGGGACCGTGTAGCGAGCCATGGCAACATCTGGTCATGGTGGACTTCAGAGCAGGCCTGGTCTGCTGCCGGTGTTAATTGCCGGTGTTATCCAACTAGTAGTACAATTTGGGGAAAATTGCAGATGCCATTAAAACTGCAGACTGACTTGAACGGAGGTGCGTCATCCCAACTGCGTTCAATCAAACAACGGCCGGCTGCCGGCACCAGCGGCAGGATGCACCGTGCCGTGCGAGTGATGTTACGCTCGGAGTCGGAGCGCAGGCTCCGGAAGTGGAAGGCGAGCACGGCAGCGCGAGCGACACGGGGGGCATGCCGACGGAGTCGCGAAACGCACGAAGAAACCGTACCCTTGTCCGACTCGCAGTCCGCAACTCGACACGCGCGCCACGCTCCCTTCCCGACTCCGGAGCGCAGCCTGCGCCGCTGCCCACTGAACTCCTCTTCCCCTTCCGCCTCGGCTCCCCCCATCTCCTTCCGATTTCCCGAGCCCCCGAAATTCGAATCGCCCGCGTCCCGAGCCCTCGCCCGCACGCCGCCGATGCCCTCCAAGCGGCCGTCCCCGCACGCCATGGACGAAGCCGCCTCCGCAGCCGCCGCGCGCCTCCGCCCCTCCACCCCGCGCTCCAAGAAGCGCACCTCCCGCTCCAAGTCCCGCGGCCGCTCCCGGGACCGCCGCCGCTCCTCCCCGAACCCTAACCCTAGCTCCCGCCGCGAGCGCGCCGCGGACCAGGGCTCCGCCGCCGCGCCCTCCCGCAAGAGCGACCGCAAGCCCAAGCCGCGCTCCTTCCCGGACTCCGCCACGCTCGCCACGGCCATGGCCTCGGTCGCCGCCGCCGCCGCCTCCTCCTCCGCGGCCCCGGCGTCCGGCGGGGGCCGTGGCAGCGCGGGCGCCGTCCAGAAGCTCTGGACCGAGTCCGACGAGGTCGCGCTGCTCACGGGCGCCGTCGCCTTCAAGGACCGCACCGGCATCGCGCCGCGCCTCCCTGACATGGGCGAACTGTTCGAATCCATTAAAGACTCCCTCGCGCCGCACCTCGACCAGGCCAAGGTGTACTACAAGCTCAAGCGCCTCAAGAGCAAGTTCCAGCACTCCGTGCCGGGCGAATCCAGCACCGCGCACGAGCACCGGCTGCGCGACCTGGGCGCGGCCCTCTGGGGCGCTGAGCTTGCGCGCCCTGAAGAGAAGGCCATCGCGGTGGCTGAGGAGGCCGACGAGGATGACGCTGACGAGGGATTCGTTGGCGGGGATAGGGAGGGGACCGTGAAGCTTCCTATGGTCAAGGAGGTGCTTGGAGAGTACTGGAGGCTCAACGGGCAGACCATGTCAGGTGTGTCGCTGGAGAAGGGGTTGGCGATGCTTGGGCCACAGGAGGCTAGTGTGGCCGAGGTCAAATGGAGGCGACAGCTTGAGGCAGATATGCGCATGCAGATGCGCCGGCATGATCTGGAAAAGGAGGTCTATGGCCTGCTCATCGATGCCATCAAAGGCCTAGGGCCTTAGCTTGGGTACAGATTTTACCATTCTCTGTGATCTGTGAGAGAGATCGATTTACTTCTGTTGTTTCGATTGCTTGGACTAATTAGGCTGGTTTTTTGCTTATCATCAGTCTACAATTGGATTAAGGTGCCAATGCTGTTAAACTTACATTGGAAATTGGCATGCTCGGTTGACTATTTAATTGTGGGATTTAGTTATCCAAAATCACCATGCTTGTTTGATTTACTCAAGTCATGAGGTTTGTTTGTGTTGACAATTTAGTCTCTTTCCCTTCCTCTAGCCTCAATGGTATAGTAGCCAATTTTTGTTTCAAAGCACACAGAATTATGAAATTTGGCATACTTTTAAGAAGTTAGGCAATGTCATTCGTTTTTTTTTACATTTACCATGCAATGTTTGTAGCATGATATTTGTTTGAAGGAAAATTAACGGGATTCTTCTGGAATTTTTCTTTCTTTTGAGTCTTCGGGTTATTGGCTAAATTTTCATTTTCATAGTTACACCTTTCTTATCTTGTCTTTTTTCTTTGCAAGGATTATCTAGTCTTCTTTTGTTTACAAAGTGGAACTGTTTGGTTGTCTTTCTTCCTTTCAGAATCCAGAGCTCTAGCTTTCATAGTAAAATAGGCCATATACATATGGCAGGTGTTTGTTTCTAGACCTATTGAGCTCAAGTTTCTGTATCACAATACTAGTGTGTAGAATGTGTCAATCTTCTAGAGTTCAGCTTGCCATGATAATTGGGTTGCATTTTTTATTCATCATGAGTTTATCATTGAATAAGTCACAAAGTTATGCTTAAATTTAGCTGGTTGGCATGCTCCCTCATATCTTTTTTATTCATTCAAACATCAAGCGATTACATGCCTGTCTGGTTTACACTTGTCGAGTAGAATTGTGTTTTTAGTTTGGTTTCTTTGTCATCCCAGTTCTACCATCTACTGTAAACTAGCTGTTTTTGTCAAGGACCTAGGCGCCTAGAGTTGGAGGCCCTTGGCTTCTCAGTTCATAACTCGAACCAGGTAATGGAGGTGCCGGGGTTTTTGCCTGACTACCACAGCAGGGGGTGAGATTAAGAATAGAGAGAGAGGGAGATTTGGGGATAACTTCTTTTCTTCCCTTCATTCAACGAGTACAGGGGGTACATATAGGAGCTCAGCTCCACTGCTACTTGTGCCAGCCATTAACTGCTAGCTGGCTAATTAATTCCTTAATCACCTCAACTTCTACTTAATTGCCTTAAAGACTGCAGCCCCTCCAGCCGCCAAGCCTCCTTGGGTTCTTCCAGGCCATGCGCACCCTTGGGGGCTGCCCTGGCTGCACCTCGTGTCCGAGGCCGGCGGCTATACTGTCGGCCCCACATGACATCTCTCCCCACCCTCGACGAGCAACTCGTCCTCGAGTTGGAAGCTTGGGTAACGCTCGGTGAAGCTGTCAATGTCCTCCCAGGTAGCGGAGGCTGAGGGCTCGCCTTGCCAATGTATCAGGACTTGGCGGACGCCTCGGGCTAGCCTGGTGCGTGAGGTGCGTTCTGGAACCGGCTGTGTGGCGCCATGATGCATAGGAGGCAGAGCCGGGAGGGGGGGTGGCCGGGGGAGTGCCCACGAACTTCTTCAGGAGCTCGACGTGGAAGACATCGTGCAGCCGGGCGCGGGGAGGGAGCTCGAGGCGGTAGGCGACGTCGTTGATGATGGCAGAGATGCGGTACAACCCATAGTACCGGGGCTGCAGCTTCCCTTTTAGTGATGCCGTGGAGGGAGGCCGGGGCACGATGGCGGAGACGAAGCCAGACCCAATCACCCACGTTGTAGTAAACGTCGCGGTGATGCTTGTTGTAGAACCGTTTGTAGATGTCCTGAGCTTGCTCCAGCCGGGCCCGAGCATTAGCCAACATCTCATCGCGTTTCGCCATGGTCTTGGCCACCGTAGCCACCCTGGTTTCGCCAGGCTCATAGGAGCGGATGGAGGGTGGCTCACGACCGTAGACGAGCTGGAATGGCGTGGTCTTGAGCGCGGACTGAAAGGCGGTGTTGTAGATGTATTCCGCCCATGGCAGCCAACGCAGCCACTGACAGGGGTGATCGCCAGTCAGGCAGCGCAAATACATGACGATCACCTTGTTGGCTGCCTCTGTCTGGCCATCAGACTGTGGGTGGAACGCCGTCGTCATGTGGAGCTTGACTCCAGCGAGGCACAGCAGCTCTTTCCAGAAAATGTATGTGAACACCGGGTCCCTGTCCAAGATGATGGACCGCGGAATACCGTGCAGGCGCACGATGTCGGAGAAGAAAGCCTGCGCCACGGACTCCGCTGAGTAAGGATGGGCCAGCGGAATGAAGTGGTAGTATTTGCTGAACCGATCAACAATGGTGAGGATGACGGATTTGCCTCCCACGCGCAGCAAAGCTTCGATGAAATCCAACCCGATGTCCGCCCATACTGCTGTTGGCACCGGCACGGGAAGAAGAAGGCCTGCTGGGTGCAGGTGCTCGGACTTGTAGCGCTGACAGGTGGCGCACGCGCGCACATAGTCCTGGACCATGGCACGCATGTTCGGCGAGTGGAAGTCGCGGCGGAGGCGCTGGAGTGTGCGTTGGACTCCTTTGTGGCCGTCATCGTGAATGGCAGCGAGGAGTTCCTGGAGGAGGGGGGCGCCAGGCGGGATGTAGAGGCGCCCCTGGAACGCGACCAACCCATCGACGAGGGACCAGGGAGCCGCGCGCTGGGTGGAAGTGATCTCTTCCTTGATGGCGACCAACGCGGGGTCCTGAACATTAGCTTGTCGCAGGCGCTCGATGAAGTCAAAGCGCGGTCCCGAGAGCGCCAAGATCGCTGCCTCCTCCGTGTCACGGCGGGACAGGGCGTCAGCTACCGTATTGGTGCTGCCCGCCTTGTATTCCACGAAGAAGTCGAAACCCAGCAACTTGCCCACCCAATGGTGCTGGGGAATGGTGGCCAACCGCTGATCCAAAAGAAACTTGAGGCTAAAATGGTCAGTACGTACCAGAAAGCGGCGGCCCCAAAGATACGGCCTCCAATGGCGGATGGCCAGCACCAATCCAATCAGCTCCTGCTCATATGCCGCCAAGGATTGATGTCGAGGGGCAGCAGGGCGGCTGAAGAAGGCGATGGGGTGCTGGTCTTGGAGGAGAACGGCCCCAAAGCCATGCGTCAAAGCGTCGCACTCAACGATGAATGGCTGCGCGAAGTCGGTGCCGTGGTGATGGTCGTCTTGAGGGCGACGAAGGCTGCGCCCGCTGCCTCATTCCAGGTGAACCCCTCCTTCAGTAGGGCCGTTAGGGGGGCTGCTATGGCGCCAAAATCCTTGACGAACATGCGGTAGTACCCCGCAAGCCCAAGGAAACCTCGGATCGCGCGCGTCGAGCGGGGCTGCGGCTAGTCAGCGACGGCCTGGACTTTATCAGGGTCCATGGCCACCCCTGTGCTGAAATGATGTGCCCCAGATACGCGATGGAGTCAACGCCGAAGGCACACTTGGACCTTTTGACGAACGGCCGGTGTTGATGCAGCACGTTGAGGACAGCGCGCACATGGAGAAGGTGTTCAGCCAAGGAGGTGTTGTAGATCAGTATGTCGTCGAAGAAGACGAGGACGAAGCGGCGCAGGAAGGGGAGGAGAACGTCGTTCATCAGTGCTTGGAATGTTGCTGGGGCGTTGCACAGCCCGAACGGCATGACGAGGAACTCATAGAGCCCATCGTGGGTTCTGAATGCTGTCTTCTCCACGTCGGCTGGGTTCATGCGAACCTGATGATAGCCGGAGCGGAGGTCTAACTTGGTGAAGAACCGGGCGCCGTACATCCAAGAGCTCGTCGACCACCGGAATGGGGTAGGCGTCCTTGACTGTAATAGCGTTGAGGGCCCGGTAGTCGACGCAGAAGCGCCACATCCCATCGGCCTTCTTGACCAGCAAGACCGGGGAGGAGAACGCCGATGTGCTGCGCTGGATAAGCTCCTGTTCCAGCATAGTGGTGCACTGGCGCTCTAGCTCGTCTTTGTGCGAAGCGGTGTAGCGGTAAGGCCGGACCGCCACCGGTGAGGACCCCGGGATAAGGTTGATGCAGTGATCCCGGGATCGAGGCGGAGGCATGCCGGTCGGCTCGGTGAAGACCGCGGCGATCTTGTCCAGCAGGGCTGGCAGGAGATCAGCCGCGTTGCACGCCCGTAGAGAAGGGCCGGTGCCCCCGGCGATGCCTGTCCAACACACCCTGTGATCTCGGTGCCAGAAGGACATGGTGAGTGCGCTGAAATCCCAGAGGATCGGGCCAAGGGAGGCCAGCCACTCGGTGCCGAGGACGACGTCGTAACCGGCCAGAGGTAGTGCGAAAAAGTCGGTGGAGAATGGTTCGCCGGTGATGGAGAAGGAAATGGCACGGTAGACGCCGGGGCACGACACCCGTTCCCCATTCGCCACCGTGACCTTCATGTTGCCGCGGGGTCGGAGCTTGAGGGAGGTGCGTGCCGCTGCTTCCTCGGACACGAAGTTGTAGGTGGAGCCCGAGTCCAGCAGGGCCAGTAAGGATGCCCCGCCCAGCTGGATGCGGACCTGCATGGTCTCGCTGGAGCGGACGCCTGCCATGGCGAGTAGTGAGATGAGTGGGTTGTCAACCGCAGCGTCGGTCTGCTCAGGATCGTCGTCGTCATCGGCCTCGGCCAGATCGAGGAGGAAGTTGTGCTGGCAAACGCGGTTGTGACCCATGCCAAATTTCTCGTTGCAATTGAAACAGAGGCCCAAGCGGCGCCGCTCCTCCATCTCTGATTGGGACAGCCGCTTCACCTGGCGGCCCTCGACGGTGAGAGAAGGGGCGGCTGCACGAGGTGGGCTGGCTGGCAGGGCCAGCTTTGGTGGTGGCCCCGTCAAGAGGCCGCGCGTGGCCTGCCGTGGCGCAGGCGGAGCTGGAACAGTGGCGGGGTAGTACTGCTCGCGCAGCTCCAGCTTGCGCGCGAGGCTCATGGCTATGACGAGGGACTGTGGGTTGTGGACTTCCACGTCGAGGCTGAGCGGCGGCTGCAGTCCTGCCGTGAACGCTTGTACGCGCTGCGCCTCCGTGAGCGTGCCGACACGAGGAAGCAGCGGTTCTGGTACTCCGCTACCGAGCTCGTCCGCTTGCATGCCATCAGCTCACCAAGGGGGTTGGAGCGGATCGGCGGCCCAAAGCAGAGGGTTGAGGAGCTCGGAGAAGCGACGCCAAGACGGCGTACCCTCGTCTTGCTGCACTTGAAGGAACCACATTTGGGCGCCGTCTTCAAGGTTGTATGACGCCATCCAAACTTGCTCCTCGGCTGCAATACGTTGTTGATGAAAATACGACTCACATCGGTTAAGGAAGGCCAGCGGATCGGATTTCCTGTCGAATTTGGGGAAGTCCAGCTTCTGGAACCGAGGTGGGCGGTCCCCGTGGTGGTCACCGTGGCCTGAGCTTCGCGATCCTGAGCCGGAGAACGCCGGTGGCTGCGCCTGCTGAAGAGCGGCGACCTGCTGTTGAAGGTCGCTGATGGAGGCGTTCATGGTGGTGGTGAAGGCCTGGATCATCTTGGCTAGGTCGGTGGTGGACGGCTCAGCCATTGGCAAGGAAGTGGAGGCTGCTGAGGCGGTGGATGAAGCAGGAGCTGATGGCGTGGTGGCTGCAGGGTTGGAGTGCGTGGCGGAGGTGGAAGAAGAGCGCCGGCTAGCCGATACCAAGTTGTCAAAGACCTGGGCACCTAGAGTTGGAGGCCCTTGGCTTCTCAGTTCATAACTCGAACCAGGTAATGGAGGTGCCAGGGTTTTTGCCTGACTACCACAGCAGGGGGTGAGATTAAGAATAGAGAGAGAGAGGGAGATTTGGGGATATCTTCTTTTCTTCCCTTCATTCAACGAGTACAGGGGGTACATATAGGAGCTCAGCTCCACTGCTACTTGCGCCAGCCATTAACCGCTAGCTGGCTAATTAATTCCTTAATCTCCTCAACTTCTACTTAATTGCCTTAAAGACTGCAGCCCCTCCAGCCGCCTAAGCCTCCTTGGGTTCTTCCAGGCCATGCGCACCCTTGGGGGCTGCCTTGGCTGCACCTCGTGTCCGAGGCTGGCGGCTGTACTGTCGTCCCCACATGAACAGTTTTATTTCTGTGTGCCCCACAGGATTAGTGCATTTTCACAGCTTTTATGTGGCAGCTTAGATGCTTGAATTAGATGCTACATTTAAAGTGTTGATAGCATGCTTGTTGTGATTATTCTACTTGACATGTAGAATTATCTTTGAGTTTGCTTTATTTCCCTTCCAGTTCTACCCTTGATGGCAAAACCACCATTCTTATCCAGAAAAATTCACTAATTACTATTTTGGCATGGTCTTGGTAGGACAGGTTAGGTATTGGATTGATGACTCTTAAACCAATGTTTTTAACATGATACATTATTCTGTTTACTAATAAAGGTGATACTTCTAGCATAATCAGTTTTTAAAAAATTGCTAGGCGCTAGTTAGGTGATTGGGTGGTGTCTAGCAGGTGGATGCCTAGGTAATCTATATGGATAAGCAGAATATTGAATTTATAATTGGATTTTCAACAAGTTAGCATCCAATCAGCATGAATAACGAAGAATTCCATGAGCTAAATTAGCATAAGTGGCATAATTAATTTCAAGCCAAAGAGTGTGAACTCATTTGTGTATTTTTCCCAATCAAGCATGGACATTTCAAGCCAAAAATCTATTATTGATGCTAAAAGTTTATTGTCCTCTTTGTGCATCTTGTGGTTTAGGTCAAGGTCATTGGTAGCATTGTTGTTTTAGTAACTCCTGTAAGAGTTGAATCACACATTTTTTTGTTAAAAACCTGCCTTGTAGTTTACAATTTGGCAAAAAGGCCTGTTTTAAATGTAGATGTAGATACCTGAAGAGGTACTGCTGTTGGATCTGGTTGCAGTGTTTGAAAGAACTAGTCAAGTATGCATATCTAGTATGTTGTATACGTGTTACATGTGCACAACACAACTATATTCAAGTTGTGTAGTTATTTGAGATTTTTGCATATTGGGTATCACAAATGCATCAATCATGTTTAGGCATTTGGAGGTTCTACTTGTGTGGGGCAATCCTTAAGACATCAAACCTTTGTGTTTTTTAATAAAAAAATGGACTTTGTGCTTGTATGTTGCCTTGGTTTTCCCTGATGGACAATCTTGGCTTAGGCATTTGATTTTGGAAGGTTGGTACTTGGTTGGACTTTGCAGCATTGAAAAGACAAGGCAAACTATATTATGGTTGACATGTCTTCCATTCCATTGACAATTATGGTGTGTCTTCTGTACGGCAGTCAACCATCTAGTTTGTTTTCTTGACATGTCTTCTATTCCATGGGCAATTATGGCATGGCCTCTACTGTATGGTAGTCAATCATCTAGTTTGTTTTCCTAATGGGTTCACAATAGACCCGCTGTCTCCCCATTTTGGCAGTTCGCCTTTTGGTGTCCACCACTTATTATCTGAGTTGCCAACTTGCTATGCAGGGAGTTCCATCCTCCATAATGTTGAGATAAGCCACATGGCTGTGATTTCTCTCTCTTTGTTGTGTGTGTTGTCTTTGTTGTTGTCTCTTTTTGTTCTCTTTGTTTGATGTGGGGTTGGCTGTGGTGGAGAATGAGGTCAGTGCCAATTGATTCCCTATTTTATTTATGGGATAAGTGTTCTAGTTATATAGTTTTGGTTTGCTCTATGCTTCCTACACTTTCAGGCAACTAGTAGTATCCGTGATAGAAGCAAGCATTACCAATCAAATAGAATATCTATACCAAAATAACAAAAAATCCACCTGAATACAGTGTTCGAAATCCCATGAGGTGCAAAATCCATGCCCTCTATTAACTGCATTTACTATTACTTTTCTTTATCCCCCTAAATTGACGTTCTAATACAATGTCCACTAAAGTTTAGAGCCCCTATGGGAGCGCACCATAAAGGGCTTCTACTCTAGCTCCTGTTGAAAGTTGAAACTCTACCAAGTGGTCTCTTGCAAAAGTGCTTCACGGGCGAAGCAGGGTGAAGGCAGAGCCATTTTTTTTGTGAAGGACCGATGGAGCCCAAAATTGTGGCTTCACTTCGCTCTGTCGAGGGTCGCACAAGCAAAGGATTCCCGTGCCCTCCTGTGTCGCGCGCGAATCTCTCCTCTCTGGTGGACTCCTGTTGCTCACGCATGCACCCCGAGTAGAACCTTGTAGAGGCCAACGACTAGGTGGTGGTTGGCCAGCCTGGAGGCGATGGATGGACCTAGTGCCGCCACATTGAAAGCTATGATGGGATGGTCTTGCAAGGCTTGGCCGTGACAGGCATGAGCATGGTCTTGGCGGTGTGACCTCGACTGGCGCTTGCTCGTAGTATCCCACATGTGTGGATGCAGAGCATGGCGTGAGGATCAGGTGTTGTCATGACCACACCTTTCCCTTATAAAAATAAAAGAAGAAATACGGAGCAATACATGTATACATACTTGGACCACCGGCCACCACGCACAAGTTCAAACCAAGTCGAGAATTTACAGTAATATAATAATGCCTTTTTCTTATGAATTATACAGTAAAAAAGCAAATGAAAAAAATAGAGAAAATCAAGTTCATATAAAGAGTAATAGCTTGGGGCAACATGGACATTGTTTATATATATTCTATTCATTCCTGAAAATACAGGAGCTGTTTTGCCGAACATTTTCCAAAGTGCTTCAACTCCACCAAAGAAGCCACTTCTCCAGAGGAGTCAGAGCCGGAGCCCTGCCAAATAGGCCCTTAATCTCATCTTGTGTACCAGATTTGCAAGGCATTAAGATAGAAAGCACCTAGCTAACTCCTTGTTCTTTGTCGACTCCCCTCCCCCCGAGGGCCCAACACACCCACCCACCCACCCCATTGAAGTTCAAATACAAAGCCTGCTAAAGCTTAAATCTTATCTCATGTATCAGTTTCACAAGGAGTCAAGATGGAAAGCATGCAACAATTTATGATACCCGAAGCAATTTGTTAATCATAATATTGGATCGCATCCCATATGGGGACATTTTGACCTACCTGCCAAATCCGTATTTTCTTGGTTTCGGTGTAGCTAAGCCATTTGGTTGTACTCTTCTTTCATTTGTCACGTGTCGCCACTTTGGCTTGCCCTGTTCGGCAAATTCTAACTATATGCCATTGGTGAGGTCCGAAACTTACAAGTCCCTCTTCACAGCATGGGAAATCTATTGATACTTCAACACTTCCCTCTTTATCTAGGATATATCATTTCTACAGCATGCATAATGTGAGCAGTTCTTCCTCTCGAGAACATTCAGATTTTCATGCCTGTCTAGATTAGGCCTTGTGTGGAGTTGTGCTTTGTCCATCTTTCTCTGATCCAAATCCAAGCACGACCATAAATCCAATCACCCTCAGGCCGAAACAATCGCAGACACAGAATTAGAGGAATGCAGGAATGCACTCGAATGGAGGACAAACCATAAATCAACCGACTGCCGAGTGATACACAAATCAAGGCTGAAGGAATTTGTGACGGACTGCTTGTCGCCACACCAGAAAGGAGTCGCTGCCCAATTAACCACGTCAAGGAAGACGATCCTCTGATACCACCTGTCACACCCATGGTCGCTGTTGAGATCAATCTTACGATACGAGTAGCAAAAGAAGAAGAGGAGGAAATTAGAGGCTAGATGATCTAGATAACACGAGGAAGAAACCTTCCTTTCCTGTGTGTTCTGTTTCTTTAATTTCTCTATTTTTTTTCTTACTCTCGCCGTCCAGACTCTTGGAACATATACACACGTCTTCCACCTGGGTCGCATGGGTGGTTTAGCCCCTTGTCAGTTAAAGCATTGGGCACCTTGCTCTTCATTATGGGTGTTACACCTGGGTATTACATGCAGGGCATCTAGTATTTATTGAATGCTGAAAAAGAAACAAAAGATATTACATGTAGGGCAAGTAGCCAAGCCGTTCAAAATAATGGATTACATGGGGGAACTTTGAGCCTGTTTTGTTACTGACCCTGGCCATTCTCCCTGGTCCAGGCAGAAAATCTAGGCGTTGGATTTCGGACACCTAGGGCTGGATTCCCTGTCTGTTCCAGGTTGCCTGGCCAGGACAGAATCAGGAAGAATCTGATAGGAGATATCAGGCAGTGCAGGAAACGATGTTGTTTTTGTTATAAAAAATAATGATAGCACAATTGTTTTTAAGGAATCTTTCAGTGTAATGTTCTGGTAGCTTCCAGTAGCAGTCGTGGAATTTGCCTCAATCTTTTAATTGAGCCTTAACTAGTGCGATACTCCATATATGGAGTTGAAGAGTCTTCTGAAAGCATTTGGGGATAATTTTAGCACCATGAGTATCTTTTTTCTTTTTGGATGGGGATGGGTAACCATGGGGGCTCTAAAAGCACCTGGATCTATACCAAATGAGATAGTCTTGGTTCGCTACATGAATAAGTCAAGCAAAATGTGGTTTCATGACACTTGTTTTTGTGGTGCATTTTGATGTGCCTTTTGCTGATCATTCTTTCCTTTGTTCTACATGACCTTGAATTGTTGCATCATTTGTTGCTTGATTTTGTTATCCCTTTGGTTACTAACCATTTTCCAGCTGAAAATTTACTAGACTAGCACTTTTTTCAGTTAGATTTGTGCTGCTGTGACTTCTAATCGACAAAAGCTGCCTTTTTTGGACTACTTAGTTTCTATAGATTTATGCAAACCGTAGCAATTTTGTGTTTGAGGAAAAATATCTGTAGTAATTCTCACGTACTTCAGTAAAATCACTAACTAAGATGTTCAACAGTATCTTTCGATCGAACAAGATGCCTGAGGAGTGGAGAAAGAAGCAATTGATGGTTACCATCTACACGAACAAGGGAGATGGAATATCTAAAGTTTTATACTAATTATCGGGGAATTAAGTTGATGAGCCCACACTATGAAGTCATGGAAGAGAGTCATCGAGCAGCGCTTGCCAAGGAAACGACGTTTTAAGATCATCAACAAACCAATTTGATTCATGACCGGAAGGTCAACTTACAGAAGCAATCTTCTTAATAAGACAGGGTCTCTGAGCGGTTTTTTAGAGCGCAGAAGAAGGACCTCCCACTTGGTTTTCATTGACTTGGAGAAGGCTGTATGACAAGATACCAAGAATGTTATGTTGGCGGTGCTTTGGACACACATAAGTCACCATCAAAGTACGTGACACTCATCAAGGACATGTACGGACAATGTTGTGACTAGTGTTTTGCAACAAACTATGGTAACACAAATCTACTTTCCGGGATTAAAACTCGGGAATTTCATCAAGGGTCACCTTTAAGCCCGTATCTCTTTGCCTTGGTAATGGACGAGGTTACCAGGAACTACAAGGGGATATCCCTTGGTGTATGTTGTTCGCTGATGATGTAGTGTCAGTGGACGAAAGCTAGGCGGGAGTAAATAGGAAACTAGAGTTATGACGGCAGACTCTTGAGTCTAAAGAGTTTAGATTGAGCAGAACTAAAACCGAATACATGAGATGCGACTTTGGTGGAGTTGTACAGGAGGAGGGAGATGTGAGTTTGGAAGGTCAAGTAGTGCCTAAGGAGGATACATTTCGGTATCTGGGATCGATGCTACAGAGGGATGAAGATATTGATGCGGACGTTAGCCATAGAATCAAAGCAGGGTGGATCAAGTGGCGACAAGCTTCTGGTATTCTCTGTGACAAGAGGGTACCACAAAAGCTAAAAGGAAGTTCTATAGAACGGCGATTAGACCGACTATGTTGTATGTAGCAGAATGTTGGCCTATAAAGATTCGACATGTTCAACAACTGAGTGTTGTAGAAATGCGTATGTTGCGATGGATATACGTGATCGCCTAGAGGTAGCACCAATTGAAGAAAAGCTTGTCCAACATCGGTTGAGGTGGTTTGACCATATCCAAAGAAGACCTCTAGAGGCACCAGTGCATTGTGGAGTCCTAAGCCAAGTTAATAATATGAGGAGAGGTAGAGGAAGACCGAAATTGACATGGGGAGGCAATAAAAAGAGATTTGAAAGCTTGGGATATACCTAGATATCTATGTTTGAATAGGAGTACTTGGAAAGCAGCTATTGAAGTGCCTGAGCCGTGACTTTGGGCTCTTGGTGGGTTTCAATTCTAGCCTACCCCAACTTGCTTGGGACTGAAAGGTTATGTCGTTGTTGTGCAGTAAAATCGCTAGCCCAAAAAAGGAAGGTTTTTATTAGAGCCTTTTCTTAGAGTAATTTACTTGTATAGACTGCCCAAAAGGCATAAACCATATAATTAGTGTTGATCACATGCCTGAATAAAGCTCAGTGAAAACAAAATTTGCTTCTTGCACATGCTACAGCATTTGAATATTGTAAGTAGTGCCAAACACAGTACATGTGCTCTTAGTTAAGAGCCTAATTATGAAGATCTTTCTGCTCATTCTAATAATCTGTACTGACATTTTATTTTCTGTTACCAACTGTATTGAAAACAACTCTTTCTTTGCCTGTACTCAGACAATCCTAGTTATACCTTTGGAATATTTGCATAATTCTGATTGTAACAAAACTGTTTATCTGCTACTAATGCTAAATTTCTTTTGCAGATGCAGTTGGAGTACATAGCTGGATACATAGGTGGGATGTTATTTTGTAGGCTGATCAACCCGACCTCTTGGTTGCTGACTGACAGGCCTAACACGGTGTGAGGTGCTGTAGGGGTTTGCACGAATCAGTCGTGTCAATTTATGTCTAGTTGTTGAACTATTCAATGATTGTCTAAGTCGCATAGGTCTGGAGATGTTCATTTTACTAATCTGAGAAGAAAGCTTGGTCTATGATCAGACAGCTTTCATATCAACGCTACATTTTCTGTAAATCATTCGCCAAGTATTATTGCGATCATGATGCTGTGTTTCACGTGTAGAATCCAGTTTCCAGTAGTTCAGTTTCTCTTCTTGATATGTTGCTGTCTTGACAAAGATATTTCGCTGCATAGCTTACTAGATTCTGTCTGGACATATATATGTATGATTTGGTCGGAGTTGTTGGCCCTCCACTGTCAGTTGTTGCCGGCATGGTAGTCATATTATCTCATTTGCTCAGGGCAATGGTGTGTCAATGTTTTATAGCTTAGTATTTGAGCTTGAATCAATCTAATCCAATTCGATTTTCAGCTACGTTAGAGCTAGAGTTTGTAGAACTGAACAGAGCTTAGTTCTAATACTACCACACGTCATTTAGACTCCTATATATCAGAATGGTCCTCAACGAGACCGACTGTTTAACTGAGCCGAATGGTCTTTTGAGCAAATACATGGCTATATTAAAGTCACAAAACATACCAAGGCCTCGTTCGTTTTCTTCGGAATGAGCCATTCCTGCCTGGAATAATTTCAGTCGTTATACAAATTACCGAAGGAATTCTCCGTACCAGGTCTGGCTGGGAACGGATCTTAGGAAACCGAACGGCACCTAAGACAACGCACAAAACAGATTTACGCGAAGGATACAGACGAAAGCGGTCCCAACCCACTTTACACAGACATCTGTCACTAACTTTGGAAGGAGCCTCTCTACTAGCCGTAGATCAATTCCATGCCCAGGAGAAGCACCATCTGTAAGTCTGTCACTAACTTTGGAAGGAGCTGCAACAGCGTTTCTATTCTGAAAACGGGATCAAGAAACAATAACCTAGCTCAGTTGGTTAGGGTCTTTGGGTGAAACATGCCTATTCGGGTTAAGTCCTCGACTTGACACTAGTACTTGTATTTTCCTAGATTTAGTTTTATTTAACGTCGTTGTGTTTTCAGTGGTAGGTGACGTCCCCGTCGACAGCAAGGCACCTATGGTGACTTTGTCAATCTCGAGATGTGCTGGCAAAGTTTTGGAGGTGCTCATAGGGGTAGGGTTTGCATGCGTGCGTTCATAGAGGTGAGTGTGTGTGCGTGTTGAGCGTCTACGTCTGTACTTGTGTAATTCGTAAAAAAAACACCAATCGACCAAGGATGCACCCTGTGCACACCTGACCCTAAAATTGCCCTTGCCGCTGAGGGAGATCCTAACCACGGTCGGGACACCCACGCCTCCTCTGTCACGCGCGCCCACAGGAAATGCCACGCCGCCACCGATTCGCTCATACACGCCCACGCGTACCAGGGATCACCCGAGCCTGCTCCGTTTCACATGCCCGCATGCACATGGGGACCGCCCGTGCCCTCCTCCACTTCCTGCGCTTGCGCCATGCGCTCGCACCCCCCGCCTATGGATGCGCACCGCAGACACTCCAGCCGTCCCATC